>NW_023476057.1:0-3096 GCF_013731165.1 Rhagoletis pomonella
CTAAACCCCGTTTTATCATTTTTCCATATTATATCACGGCCCATAATATCCCGTGGCATTGAACTGTCTGAAGAAGAGCCCGGAAAGATAACGGTAAAGGATTTTCGTTGCATGAAAGGTAGCTAAATAACTGCTAAAGTAAGCACACATCAGAATATAATAAGTAATTACCAGGGAACGGATTTTTAGGACCTAAAAACCTATAAAAAAGGCAAAATAAAGTAACGAAATAGGATGGAAAAGGCAAAATAAAATAGCGAAAAAGGCAGGAAAAGGCACTAGGTATTGCAAAAAAGGCAAAAAAAGGCAAAAAAAATTAACGAAAAAGACAGGAAAAGGCAAAAAAAAGGTATTGCAAAAAAAGCAAAATAAGGCACTAAAAAAGACAGAAAATACGAAGAACAATCAATAAATATATTTATTTTGGAAATGCTTATATTACAAGTAAAAAGAGAAAAACTATGAAGTAGTTTCATTATATGAAAAATTTGTTCTTTGAATATTTGACTATTTTATCCTTTCGAGTTTCTAACTCATAAAACTTTAATCTATATAGTTGTAGTAACATTGAACCACACGATGCATTTTGAAGTTTTCTGGCAGCATTTTCATTCGATTTTCGCGAAGAAAAGCCTTGAATGTACTAAATGTGCGCTCGAAGTAAGTTGATACAAGTGGAGCCCGATTTAAATATGGAACGTTTGAAACGTTCATATTATCAGGAATAAGGGCATTTTCCTCGCCTTTTACAATTTTATACACACCCCTTATTGTCTTCAAGCCTACGTTAGCTGAGATAACGGCTTTGAATTTTTTCAACACCAATTTGGCAAGAGGTCCCTGTGCTTCTAGAAGCTGCATGGGCATGTGTATATTTTTTAATCTTAAAAAAAAATATTGTAAATGCTATAATCACTTTTTTAAAGGTAGAAAAGGCAAAAAAAGGCAAAAAAAGGCAACTTCAAATGTGTATATATGGAATCAGGGAAAGTTAATCGTGGACATTCTTAATCGAATATACTCTATCTCTTTAGCAGAAAAAAGGCAATTTCCATAAAATCCGTTCCCTGGTAATTACCTTAAAAACTCTGTAGACTATGGAAATCATAGGCTTAGTGATCCAAACGGCATATCGAAAGTCTAGCTACTAGGGACAAATTTTTGGGAATTGGGCGAGGCACCGCCCACTTATGACCACATAAGCGTATCTCGGTAACCATTCTATCAATATGTACCAAACTCGGTATGATTATTGTACTTGACCCACAAAAAACAAGAAGTTGAAAATTAGACAAACTTAGAGCCATTTCAAAAATATTAGAGTGGACACTCTGCCCATGTACACATTCGAATTCGCAAAACAATCGTATCATTTGATGCGAATGCGAATGTGTAAAATGATGCGAATCATTCGCATAACGAGCGCGAATGCAAATCTTCGCAACATCCCTGGTGTACACATAAATTAAAGAAAACCAAAGCAAGTGGATATTAGAGAAAAGGTCTAATAAATTCATAGATTTCAGTTCCGGAAAACTGAGATCGGCAAAGGCAAATATTTTCTATATAATCGCTGTATTTTATTAATTGCAAACTCTATATGCTTCTTCTGCATCAAAGCAACTGTAAAAAATTTCCAGCAGTAAAAAGTTACTAATTGGCATGCAAAATTTTCTGACCATAGTAAGAAGTTTTTGCACAATAGCACTTTTCCACTGATTGGCACATGCCCTCATCCTAAGTAATTTAGTTAAATTTAGTAGAATCTTGTAGAACATATGTAGGCAAAGCATTGTTTAAGGGCTTTCTGTAGCACCCGTAAATAGTAATACATATTTAAAAGCATGTGCTGCAAATCGTATTTTAATTTTGAATAATTGCAAGGAAAGTAATAAAAATTTCAAATGGAAACTGCGAAAAAATACATCACTGACGTCATATCCATCGATTCAATGAAAATTTTTGCATTATTTTTAAGAAATCTCATACGTGGGTTTTATAAAGCCCACCGATTATAGATCGTATGACTTTCAGCACATGACCGATTATCCAAACAAAAAAATAAGTAAATATACGTTGCAAAATAGGTAACAACCCAATTCAAAAATATTTTGATACCCCTACTACTACATGTCGCTAGCTTAGAGTGAAAAGTTGCTAAGTCCACTTTTTATGAAAACTCATATTTTGATATAGGAGGCTAGAGAAATTGAATACGCATCGTTTCGAAAATTATAAAAGTACTTATTTTATTTTTTCCTCTTCATAAGCAATAAAATGAAAATTTGCTAAGTCCCAAAGAAGCACCACAAATCCGATAAGGCCAAAATAATACGACATCTTTTAATAAATATCGAATCCTTCTGATTCTTATGGACTTTTGCTTTGCTTTAAACGCGCAAAATGTTTGATTTAAAGTCTTAATAAATAGTTAAAGAAAATGGCTATAGGAAGATTTTTTCCTCTCCTGTAAAATTTTTAAAATGGGACTTAGCAACTTTTCTTTCTAAGCTAGCGATATGTATCTAGATAATCTTTAAATGAAAAAAAATTTTCTGAATGCAAAATTTCATCAAAATCGTTGGATCCGTTTCCGAGAAACCCCAGGATATATATGTACATACATACGTATGTACCTTATGTTTTTCCTCGGATTCTCTGTATTAAATAAGGGTAACCGGTTTTTGTGGTATGCAGGTATAATAGCCCTCGGTTTATAAGTATTTTCCATACATTAGGTTGGCATTCGTGTATAATTTTATCTACCGTTTCAGAAATCAGTAGTATATTCGGCTTCCGATTGCTGCAGTGTTATAAATTCTCAACAAAGCAGTACACTAGCAGCTGGGTTATGTAAAACTTACATATGTAGAAGCTATTTTCATACTAAACCCCGTTTTATCATTTTTCCATATTATATCACGGCCCATAATATCCCGTGGCATTGAACTGTCTGAAGAAGAGCCCGGAAAGATAACGGTAAAGGATTTTCGTTGCATGAAAGGTAGCTAAATAACTGCTAAAGTAAGCACACATCAGAATATAATAAGTAATTACCAGGGAACGGATTTTTAGGACCTAAAAACCTATAAAAAA
>NW_023476058.1:0-3096 GCF_013731165.1 Rhagoletis pomonella
ATCTCTATCTCTATCTCTATCTCTATCTCTATCTCTATCTCTATCTCTATCACTATCTCTATCTCTATCTCATGCCTGTCTTCAAAACTCCACCACAAACTCAACTGGTATTAAACTCCACCACAAACTCAACTGGTTAAGCAAGAACCACAAACCCCTCAATGCAGCTGCACTGTTACATGCTGAAGCCAAACGTCAATACGCTAAAGCATTAAGGGAAGCATCTGTAAACAATTTTCGGGAATTCTGCACCAACCAGGGCAAAGAAGATGTATGGTCCATTACAAATCGTATTATTAAAGATGCGCCACTGCAGCGGCCGCCGACAACTCTACACAAAGATGGTAGATTCACTGAAACAAGCTTTGAAACAGCAGAAGCGTTAATACGGCACTTCTATCCTGACGATAACCCGGACGTCAGTGTAAAGCAGCGTGCTATTCGAAGTCAGGTAAAAGCTTTCATAAGTACACCAAATGACCAAGATTTTACGGAAGATGAAGTCATGGAAACATTAAGCTCAATAAATCCAAATAAAGCTCCGGGACTAGATAACCTCACATCTGATATATGTATGGAGGTATTTCAACACTATCGGACATTCTTAACAAACTTGTACAACACATGCTTGCGGATAGGATATTTTCCCAAGGTATGGAAAGAGGCTTACGTAAAAATTCTGCCAAAACCGAACAAAAAAGCTGGTGACCTATCATCGTATGGACCAATAGCTGTACTACCCGTCTTTGGAAAACTCTTGGAAAAGCTGTTTATTGGGCGCCTATCGTATCACGCTGAGCGTAACCATTTATGGTCATCTAAACAATATGGTTTTAAGCAGCAAACGTCAACCACTGATACACTTTACAACGCTGTCCAAAATATCAATGATAAAAAACTTAAGAAATATCAGGTAGTCTGCGTATCTCTAGACATAAAAGCCGCCTTCGACAACGCCTGGTGGCCAATGCTGCTAACTCAGCTTGCGCGTTACCAAATTCCCTCAAATATCTACAACCTCATACGAAGCTACCTCCAAGATCGCATGGTTAAACTAGAATATGCAGACGCTACAGCAAAAAAGAATATGTCGAAGGGCTGTATACAAGGGTCTATATGTGGTCCCATTTTCTGGAACATAATTCTGGACGATTTACTGTCTATGTCACTTCCGCATGGATGTGAAATTCAAACATTTTCCGACGACGTGTTACTAACCGTCAGCGCAAAAACACTTGCAGAGCTTGAGTGCATGACAAACGCTTGTTTGAGTCAAATATCAGTGGGGTTTGATGTTAAGCTAACATTCGGGGAAGCTAAAACCCAAGCAATTGCATTCACACAAAAAGCTAGATCAGCGAGCTTGTGTATAAATGGTATTGCTATACCTTTTGTAAAATCCATCAAACTTCTAGGAGTAGTAATAGATGAATATTTAATGTTTACAAACCATATGCGGTATGCTATCGCTAAGATGCAACGTATTTTCAAGAATCTGTGCAAATACGTTCGACCCACTTGGGGCATCCACGCCGAAAACGTGGTAGTCATATATCGACAAGTAGTGGAGCCGATGATTACATATGCCGCCGGTGTCTGGGGTAGTGCCACAAATTACTACTACATTCGTCGACTTCTTCGATCATTCCAAAGGAGTTTCGCTATAAAAGCAATACGAGCTTTTCACACAGTATCTGCAACATCGGCTTTAGCACTATCTGGTTTTGCACTACTACATCTAAAAGTAGCAGAAGCGAGCAAAATATATGAAGTGAAAAGAACAGGCTCTCTGAATAAAATACCTACAGAACTCACTTTGCAGAAAAGCATCCGTCCGCATCGCTTACTACACCCAGGACAGCGATAAACTATCGACTACAGCATCAGTAAATCAACAGGCGCAAATTGATTCATCAACAACAGATGATACTACTCAAATTTTTACCGATGGAAGCAAACTAGAAACGGATGAATGCGGCTCCGCCTTTGTTGTTTTTCAACCAAATGGTATCCAATACAAGCAAAGATTTAAGTTACATAATGTCTGCACTGTCTTTCAAGCAGAGGCTATAGACTCAGCTTTGGCATGGTCGCAGATGCACTTAGCCACATACAACCTACATACTCTTAGTGACAGCCAATCGTGTCTCCAAGCCATAAATAATCGATGTAACACGTCTCCGCTAATTGCCTCTATACATGAACGCTTGTACCAACTTCGCCAAAGCCATATCATCGAGTTTTCCTGGATTAAGGCTCACATCGGTATCATGGGAAACGAACTTGCAGACGAAGCAGCCAAAGAAGCCGCAGCTCTAATAACAAATCCGGTATATACAGAATTTCCACTCAGTTACGCCAAGCGTCATATAAATCAAGAAACGGCTCAAGTCTGGCATCGTGATTTTATGGAGTAATCAACCGGAAGTGGCACAAAAATATTCTTTCAGTCACCCTCGGAAGCGGAAGTTTACAGCCAAAAGTTGGGTATTTCTTTTGAAATGACTCAATGCTTAACAGGCCACAGTTTCTGCAAGGCGTATTTAAAACGCTTTAAAATTATCGAAGATGATAGCTGTCCATGTGACTCATCAACATCGCAAACAATTAGTCACCTTCTATTGGAGTTTCCCCGCTACGAAAGAGCCAGAAGATCACACGCAGTCCTCTGTGAAGAATTTAACATACAACCATTTAGCATTAAGGAAATCGCTAGATATAAACAACTAATAGAATCATTTAATAAATTCGTATACATTATCATTAGTTCCCTTAAAAGTTTTAATGCCCAGATTACAATCAGATAAACCTTCATTGTTTGCTAAGTAAAATATAGAAATTAACTCTCCATCCCCGCCTGTATCCATTCGCAGGCAGTATTATTTCGAGCAATTTCGCAAGCCAATTATAACACATTGTAAAAATACTAAAGGATTACCACTGACAAAATATATTAGATTAAGCATTAAATATTGTTAACACAAAGCTGAAATAAATACACTAATCGAAGCGCGGCCAGCGTGAAGAGACCAAAGAAAAACAAAAATCTCTATCTCTATCTCTATCTCTATCTCTATCTCTATCTCTATCTCTATC
>NW_023476059.1:0-3096 GCF_013731165.1 Rhagoletis pomonella
GGATCGTAAAACGAGAAACCAAATCGATCATGTTGTGTTAGACGGAAGGCACGCTTCTAGTGTTTTAGACGTACGCACACGCCGAGGCCCAAACATCGACTCGGACTACTATCTTGTTGCAGCCAAGATACGCACCCGCCTCTGTGCAACAAAAAATGTGCGCCCAAATATGCAAGGAAAGCTTAACGTCGAAAAGATGCAATCACAACAGACAGCCAGTGCTTTCGCTACTCGACTCTCACACTTGCTCTCAGAGAGCACTCTCCAACAAACCGACATATACGAGTAGTGGAACCACATTTCCCGCTCATTAAGTACCGCCGCCGAAGAACTAGTCGGATTTCAGCGATCCCGAAAGAACAATTGGTACGATGAGGAGTGTCAGGAAGCTGCAGTGAAAAAAGATGAAGCTATGGGGGATCTGAAGAGGGAAGCGAGACGTATTTGCCGCAATAAGAAGAGAGAGGCCGAAATACGTGAGTGCAAAGAGCTTGAAATGCTGGCCGACAGGAAGAATGCCCGAAAATTTTACCAAAGAGTTAGGCGATTACGGAAGGATTCAAGACCAGGGCCTACTCCTATAAAAACAACAATGGCGACCTAGTAACCGATGTTCAGAGCGTACTTAAATTATGGAGGGAACACTTCTCCGCCCTACAGAATGGTAGCAGCACGGAAAGTTGTGGAGAAGAAGAACCCGAGCCAGCAGTCGATGATGACGGAGTCTACGTTCCACCGCCTGATTATGACGAGGTACGAATAGCAATAACGCGGCTGAAAAACAACAGATCTGCTGAAGCTGACAGCCTGCCAGCTGAGCTATTCAAGTACGGCGGCGAGGAGTTGATAAGATGCATGCATCAACTCTTGGTCAGAATATGGTCAGATGAACGCATGCCCGAAGACTGGAATTTAAGTGTAATCTGCCCAATCCACAAGAAAGGTGACCCCGCCATTCACGCCAGCTACCGCGGGATCAGCCTTCTAAGCAGAGGTTACAAGGTCTTATCGAGCATATTGTGTGAAAGACTGAAGCCCACCGTCAATGAACTGATTGGGCCTTATCAGTGTGGCTTTAGACCTGGCAAATCTACCATACAGGTATTCACAATACGCCAAATCTTGAAAAAGATCCGCGAGGAAAGGATCGACACTCACCACCTATTTGTCTACCTTAAAGCCGCTTTTGACAGCACTAAAAGGAGTTGCCTATACGCCGCTATCTCTGAATTTGGCATCCCCTCAAAACTTATACGGCTGTGTAAAATGGCGTTGAGCAATACCACCAGCTCCATCAGAATTGGGAAAGACCTCTCCGAGCCGTTTGCCACTTAACGGGGTTTGAGACACGGCGACTCCCTTTCATGTGACTTCTTTAATCTGATGTTTGAGAAGATAATAAGAGCTGGATAACTGAACCGCTCAGGAACAATTTACTACAAGAGCGTACAATTGCTGGCTTATGCCGATAACATTGATATCATCGGTATCAAAAACCGCGAAGTCTATTCTGCCTTTTCCAAGTTGGATAAGGAAGCAAAGCGAATGGGTGTGGTTTTAAACAGTCAGCACATTCGCGCCTTGGCACCCACGTCACTGTTGACAGTTAAAATTTCGAGAAAGTAGAGAATTTCGTTTACTTGGAAACCAGCATTAACACCGATAATAATGTCAGCATGGAAATCCAACGCAGAATCACTCTTGCCAACAAGTGCTACTTTGGACTGAGTAGGCAATTCAGGAGTGAAGTCCTCTATCGACGCACGAAAACCACGCTCTATAAGTCACTCATCATGCCCGTGGTGGTATATGGCGCAGAAGCATGGACAATGACAACATCCGATCAGGCGGCTCTTGGAGTGTTCGAGAGAAAGATTTTGCGGAAGATTTACGGGCCTTTACGCGTTGGCGACGGCGAGTACCGCAGACGATGGAACGATGAGCTGTATGAGCTTTACAACGACATGGACATAATGCAGCGAATTAAAATACAGCGGCTCCGCTGGCTTGGCCATGTCGTTCGAATGGGCACCTACGCTCCAGCTCTGAAAGTATTCAACTCGGAACCCGCTGGTGGTAGCAGAGGAATGGGGAGGCCCCCACTGCGATGGAAGGATCAGGTAGAGAAGGACTTGGTTTCACTTGGCGTTTCCAATTGGCGTCAGTTGGCACAGAAGAGAAACGACTGGCGTGCTTGGCCAAAATCGTTTAGGCAGTTACAGCGCCAAATAATAATAAGATGAAGAAGTGTTGCCGTGCAAAACGAAAACGCTGCACACAACCCAAAAGTACTCCTCGGAGAGCAATTGGTGAAAAACTGCGAAAAGATTATTACTGTATATACTGTGTTCATAATGAATAAAATTCCTTCCGAAATAAACATTCTCCCGGAAAAATGCAGCTATACTAAAACAGCTAAGCGAATAGACAGCTTAACGGAATGTACCGTAGTAGACTAATTTTAATTAAAAAATTCTATCGTTGCCTTACTCCATCTAATATTAATAATGAAAAAAGATTTGTAGTACAGAAAATTATGACAAATATACAGTAGTTGAAGCATGATAACGCTACAAGTATGGTTCATAACGATGCCTTGATTTCAACAGAAAGAAAATGGTTTGTCTCCTTTAATTTACGCTGAACTGAATATTTGTGATACTGTTTTATATTTTCATTTGTTTACCCCCAACGACGTCGCGTGCTCTGCTGGTATGTACATATATAATGTTATGTAATGAAAATAGGGACACGACATCTTGACCAGTTTTGACTATTTTCCATTCGTTTGTTTAATGTTTATTAATTTTTTTTTGAAGACTAGCTAATTATATAATAATTAACATCATATAAATCCACATTTCAAACTTGGTAGATAAATTAAAAAAATTTCACAACAACAAACTTTGAATTCCTAATTTTTGAAAAATTGCAAGGATGCAGTTTTGTAGGTTATTGATAATTAGGTGCAAGTTTCGTCAGACTAAGAATTCGCGTTGATTTATTTATTAATTTTTTTCGCCGACGGTGTTAATATATTCTTCCATACAAAACAAATTGTCGAACATATTTAGTAACTTTCAAACTACAATATTG
>NW_023476060.1:0-3096 GCF_013731165.1 Rhagoletis pomonella
TTTTTTTTTTTAAAGTTGGTACAACAAAATATACGAAATACGTTTTCTGTCAGATAGCTAACATGGCGGATAAGAAGAAGAAGTGAAACTACCTTCTAAAAATTATTAGCTATGTTCCACACGCTTTCCGGGCTCTTTCGGTAGTTAGAGCGTAAAAATAATTTAAAATCTCGCAAGTGTCAAAAATGTGTCAAAACGTGCCAAAAGTACCCAGAACGCAAAAAAACACATTTTGCGCCCGGAATCAACAAATCAGCTCTAAACAATAATTGTATGTGTAATTATCTTATATGGCTAATAAAATTTGCAAATATCTAAATTTTCTGAAACTTAAATTTTCTGAATTTTCCATTTTTAAATTTATAAAATTTGCAATTTGAACTTTTGAACATTTGTGCCCGGTAAAAAAGTCCGGGCTGTTTCTGGCACGAAGAAGAAGACATTTACGATCCAAAAGTGGAACGAATTCGCTCTCTATTATTATTTTTTTTATAAATACATGCAAATATAATGGTCTTCACTCTCACTGAGTTATTCACTCCAAAATAGGGAATTGAAGCTGAACACGAACAAAATGGACGGAAGAAAGGTGTTTAGGAGGAAATAAGCATTCACATGTGAAAACATTAAAAAATATAGAAATGACAAGTGCAGAATATTACAAAAAAATTTCGTGTATGATATTTTTTTTCTTCTTCACTTATATTTTTGACTTTTTCTTTGCCAAATAGCAATTTCTCCTTTTAAAACATCAAACAATTCCTCTAAAAACAGTTTTCTCGTCAAACGTATGTATTTACTTATTTCAAAGCTTCAAAATAAAACGCCAGGACGAAATGCGCAAATATTCGCCAACAAGCCGCACATATTGCAGAATTTTTTTTCAAGGTTATATTGTTTCTGATTCGAAAAAAAAATTTTTTTAAGTAAAACGGGTTTTTCCTTACTAGATACGCATTCCAAAATCAAACTTAAATATTATTTTGTCGTATATGAGCACATACGAAATTGGATTTGATTGCCAAAGTTACTCGAAAATGGAAAAAAGTTATTCGAACCGAATAACAAGGTAGCCCCCTGTTCTCCGAATAAATGTTTTTCTGTATGTCCTTTGTTAATTTACACTTGAATTTTAACGCATAAAAATGGTCTCCTCCGTTCCTGCGTTTTCCTTCATTTAGCAGAGGCATCATGTTTTGCACGAACCACTAAAACAAACAAATGCCTGTACCTATTTTATCATTTCGCTTTTCATCTGGTTATTAGTTTATTTTATACATTTATTGTATGATTTGTTTGTATTGTATCTGTTATTGCTACGAGAGCGTTCGCCGCTTATATTTTTCCCCTGCATTCAATGCCTGAAAGCGAAAGGACTTTACAACGCTACGGCCGCTGCCGCCATCATAAAAATCTACAATTACAATAATACGACTAGAGAACATGTTTGTTACTTCGAAATGCCCATAAAAAACCAGTTACACTAAAAAGCTAACCAATACAAAAGACATAAAATAATTTACAAAAAAAAGAATATAACACGCTCATAAAATAGACCGAATGCAACTAGTCGGCGCTGGCGATCCAAAACGCGCTGAGGACAAGGGCAATATACATACCTAAAAAAAAACATAACACACTTATTTACAAACATATATATGTATGTACATGCATACACACATACCTACATATCTTCGTAAAGTGATTTTTTTTTTTAATAATTTTGTGCAGACCAGGGATGCCAACTCTATTAAGGCTATTTCCCCGAAATTCCTGAAAAAATTCCCCATTTTCAATGATATTCCCAAAATAATTTCTACTATGTGAGACACTTGAATCCCATTTTTTTAAAAAAAAAAAAACAACAAACATCATTAATTGACATAATAAGGAGAGCCTTTTTAAATAATACATATACATATAATACTTCTGAGTATATTTCGTAAAGCAAAAATGTTGAACATACTTTTTATGGGAAAAAATTGCGGAGCACTTCAAAAAAAAGTCCCATAAATCAACGGTAATTTGTACTTTAATATACTAAAATTTAATGGGCTACAAAACTGCATACCAAAATTTTGTCTAAAATTGCTTATTACGCATTTAGAAACTTTAGTCAAACTTTACAGAATTTTCATAATTTTTATACCGCGTCAAGTAATTAGCCAAACTTTCATAAAAATAAATAATAAACATTGAATAAATTATAATTATATAATTATAAAGAACAATAGCCAAAACTTGCTAAAATATTGCGTTCCAGTTTTTATTTGGTTCACTGTATATATATATATTTTGCATAGATGGATTATTCCTTGGAATCGTATATTTCTTGACAAAAATTTTTCTAATTGTCTACAAGTCGTACTAAAATCAAGAGAGGTTTTATTTTTACGTAGGTGTTTTTTAAGTAAAATTGCCAAAGTATCTAATGTCAAGCCTATTCTGACTGCAGTTTTTAATTCAATTTATTTTTGGAAAAATCATCTATATAAAGATAAATACTTTTTCTTTACGAAGTGAGAAATGATAGTGTCAAATATAGGCGTCCAGTGTTTCTTTAATATCGCACGGTTGCATGTGGCATTTACGTTACGTTTTCAATCCGTAACACCGTATGAGATATTACTATTACAAGTTATAATTTTATTCTCAATATGAATGTTCGAATAAAAGTCGTTTGTATATTGAATTCCCCCAAAATTTAAAGCCATTCCCCGTTTCTCCCGAAAAATTCAAATTCCACCAAAATCGGGGAATTCTTCCTTGGTTTGCATCACTGGTGCAAACATATGTGCCTGCAAATGTGCCGGAGTACGCGGATTATGCAACGCAAAAACGCGAATAGCAAGCCAAAATGGAATTGTTCTTCTTTTTAACCGACTTCTACAAAAGGAGGAGGTTATCAGTTCGTCGGAATATTTTTTTTTTCGTATTTTTTGGACCACGCCAACCGATTTCGATAATTCTTTTTGCATCGGAAAGGTAGTGTCTCAGAGGTGCTCCCATACTAATCTGGTTTAGATCTGATCATTGGATCATGAAATACATATATATGTATATATATATTTTTTTTAAGTCGTTTTTTTTTTTTTT
>NW_023476061.1:0-3095 GCF_013731165.1 Rhagoletis pomonella
AAGATTAAATCGTTTTTTTGATCCCGCGATGCTGTTAAACGAAAAATGTTCATTCATAATGAATAAAACTCCTTTCGAAATACACATTCTCCCGTAAAAGTGCAGCTATATTAAAACAGCTAAGCGAATAGGCAGCTAAACGGAATGTACCGTAGTAGACTAATTATACCCGAGCACACTTGTGCACAAGGGTATATTAACTTTGTTCAAATAACGGTTGTTTGTAACAGCCAAATCGCGTCGAGATAGATATAGACAAATGTATACATAAATGCTCAGAATGAATAGAGAAGTCGATTGAGCCATGTCTGTCTGTCCATCCGTCTGTGAGCCATTCTTTTTTAAGTCAGACGGATTTCGTAAAAAAAATTATGTCATGTCTCCGATTCGCTTAAAATTTTGTTTGTGGGTTCTATACATGATTCAATAATTAAAGGTTTGCTCATTATTGACATTAGAGTTTTGACACTCCCTTAGCTCCCTTACAAAAGCTTTGCACACACACACGAACCCACACACAATGCTTTGCTAAGGGAGCCGATTTTGTCAAGAGGGAGCGAGAAAACTGCTTTTTGAGCAAACCTTTTGTTAATGAATCATGGGTTCTATACATGAAATAAGCTAACAGGTGTTCGAGGAATTTTTTTCTTCGGAGATATGCTCTGTCAAAGTTTGCTTTTTTCGTGATTCTGACTAATCATGTACTCCTTCAAATCGTTATATCTCGGGTTCTGCTGATCGCAGAGCCTTCATCTTAACGTCATTTTAAAGCTTAGAAATGGGCTTAACATTTCTATATATATATATTGTCCTAAAGCGAACTTAGCACAGTTGAACTTCTTGAAGTTGATTTGATAGTGAAGACCAGTAAATTAGTCATTTAAAATTTTACCATCGTAATGTTTAATTCTCTATAAAGAACGTGGTTCAAAAAAATGGGGGTTTATCAAGAACTATTTTTAAAATATTTTTTTTTATGACGAGATGGTTTATTTTGTGAGAATCAACAATTATATGTAATTTTTTTTTCGAAAACTTATGTTAAGATATATTTAGTAAGATGTTAAACATCGGGTTTTTGCAAAAAGTAAAATTTTATTGTGTATTCCGATAGAATACCTATCCAGATACAATATTTATATGGCAAGATATTTCTTTAAGGTGACAAACCAATTCTTTCATTTCTAGAATATTCTTTGATTGAAAAAGTTGTGGAACATATATTGTTAACGAAGCGATATTTTGCCGAAGTCCGCAATAAAATCTGCGTTTTGCTAATTTTAGTCCTACAATTGCCACGCCCATTTCTAGGGGTTTTTCGCCTTAAAGAAAAATCTTGCCATACAAATATTATATCTGGATAGGTATTCTATCGGAATCCACAATAAAATTTTACTTTTTGCAAAAATCGGATGTTTAACACCTTACCAATAAAAATAAGCGAAAATGATTGCCATTCGTACTGTCATCAGGTATGTAACTTTTGAATAGAAATCGCTGCATCTCTTAGGCGCATCAATATTACATCCGGAGCTAATAAAAGGAAGGTAATAATAAAAGGAAGGTAAAAACAAGGTCTCCTGTCCGTGTACACGATAACTCGAGCAAAAATTGAGATATCTCAACGAAATTTGGTACGTAGGTTTCCATTAATCCAAGGTAAGTTGGTATTGAAAATGGGCGAAATCGGACTGTAACCACGCCCACTTCCCATATAACGATAATTTTCAGAAATACGAAAACTGCGATATTTTAGTAACTACTGAAGATTATTCACTTAAAATTGATATCTACAATAAGTTTTAGACGAAAAATAAGAATATTATAAATTTTTGGAAAATTGGCCTGGCCTCGCCCACTTATGGTTGCATGTGTTTATCTTGGTAACCGCTGCACCGATTTCTTCCAAACTTGGCGCAGTTGTTGGCCTTGGTACAGCATACCAAATGGCCGAACATTTTTAAAATCGGACAATAACCACGCCCACATCCCATATGGGTGTTTCCATCGGAAGGTCCACCGCGACAAGAAAAAAAAAATAAAAGTCTTATATCTAACGTATTTACGGGCCGATTTGTCTGCTTTGTAAAATATATACTGGCTATGTAAGTATAATCATGTTTGCTTAAAATGGTCTTCCTAGGTGGCGCCAAGGTTGAGATATTTCGAAAAACCGTATTTATGGTCCGATTTGGTTTGAATTTGGCGTATGTAGTTGAAACATAATAAGTCATAGATTTCCAACAAATTCACCCTAAATTGGCGCTGAAGTCAAAATATAAAGTATATTCTACATAAAATACATGTTTTATTTGCGTTAAAAATTCATTTAAAAGCAATATTAACAAAAATGTATCGATGGAAATTTATGTCACGTGACGCTACTTCACGTGACGTTTCACACTGGGGGTTGTAAAAGTAAATTGAAACAAGTTGCATTAATTCAAAAAACTCTAAAAAAAAAAACTAGAATTGCCCCAAATCATTTTAAAATAAGTTTCATGAAAATAGCCATCCACAATTCGCAGAGTTTTGCGATTTTGTGAGCTTTCGGAAAGGTGAAAAACATATATTTAATACTTGCGCCGGGTATTTAATGTTCGGCTCCGACCGAACTTAGACTTTTTTACTTGTTAACCGACTTCCAAAAAAGGAGGAGGTTATCAGTTCGTCGGAATATTTTTTTATTTATTTTTTTTTTTATGTATGTTACCGCATAACTTAGGACCACGTCAACCGATTTCGTTAATTCTTTTTGCATCGGAAAGGTAGTGCCTCAGAGGGTGTCCCATACTAATCTGGTTGAGATCCGATCAGTGGATCATGATATATATATATGGCTCATTCCATCTCAAATCACCCAGGCCGGGGGAAAGTGAATTTAAGTTTGCGATAAAACTCACAGGGATTGTTCCTTGAACAATTTAAGGAGACGCGTATTTTTTTATTTTTGCTCAGAAATACGAATTTTTCGAACAATGAATTTTTCTCTTTTTGAGTACGAACGCTTCTTTTTTCCTCTCTTAATAGCAACTTTTGATGAAATCGTTTATAACTGCCGCAAAAAAGCAAGGATTTTAACGATTTTTTTTTAA
>NW_023476062.1:0-3095 GCF_013731165.1 Rhagoletis pomonella
TGTACCATTGTCAGGAGTTAAACCCGTAAGAAAATGGTTGAAGCAGTAATTTTCAAACTTTCTGATTGCTACACGTAGTTGGTTGTTCGCTCTATTTAATTTCTGCTTGTCCACGGGATAGGTACCTAGTTCGCTGCCAGCGACGAGGATGTTTCCGTTTGATTGCAATCCAGTTTGTAATATAAGCAGGATACCTTCTCCCGTGGGTAACTAACTTCTTTGCGGCGTTCTGTTCCATGCTGATAGCTGTATTTTCTGAGTGAAACGTAGTACCGCATCATCCTGTTGCTCCCTGGTTGCAATGACATCATTTTTTGCTATTTGGTTCAACTGTTTTTTTAAAGTGTTCCCAGTTAGTGAACGTACAATCTCGCAATGTTACACTTTCAAAAGCATTCAACTTCACCAACGAATAATCAGAGCATAGATCAAACCCGTTAGTGACAGTTTAATGTGTGGCGAGAATGTTCTTATAGAGAAAGAAGTTTATAAGATCCGGAGCATTCATTCCTTCTATCTGTTGGCCAATATTTTTACAATTATGATTTTCGCGACGAAAACGGAAGTTATTTGCAACTTTTTTGTGCTAGTTTGTTCCTCCAAATGATATTTTATATTAGTTTTAATTATAACAGCGCTTCCACCCCTTGCACAATCATCGGGATGAATAGAGTGATACAATGAGTAGTTCTTGAAGGCGACGTAAGGATATTTGGTGAAGTGAGTTTCAGCAATTAAACAAACGCCAATATTTTATTTATACAGGGTGTGCCAGAAGTAACGTGCCAAACTTTAGGGGAAGGTAGGTGGGGGGTGAGCTCCCTGATAAACAAAAAAATTTTCAGGTAAAAGTGTCACCGTTTTTGAAATATTTACCTTTATTCGAATTAAAAAAAAAATCGTGCCTTTTCATGTGTTTTCTTTAACTGCAACTACAAACCGGGCAATACTTAGTAAATTTTTTATGTAAAATACTTCCACTCAACGCAAACGTCAAGCTGTGAAGTTCTACTTACTTGTGCCTTGATTGGTCTTTGTATTTTGCAAAGTTTATTGTGCTAATTTTGAGTAAAAGTTGCTATAAAAAGTGCCTACGAGCATGTTAGTGTGATAATAACCGAAGCTAAGTGAAAGTTTTGTGATTTTTGTGGTTTTTATTAAATTTAATTAAATTTCACTAGCTTACATCTAATCTTGCCGAGTCACTGTTGTTGTTATTCCTTTGTAGTTAACTGAGATCGTTTCTATTTTTTCACATTTCTTTTTGCTCTTTTTGTTTACTTCGTTTAGTATTTCTTGTCACAGCTGTTTGCGCTGCGTTTATTAAGTGTCACATTACAGTGATACTCAAACTGTTCGCTACATATATTTTTAAGCTAAATACATCAGCTCCTGAATTGTTGTGTGTGTTGTGTTAAACTTATTTTGCTTGTCTTTTTATTAACATAAGTGTTATTAAATCTTTCAATATGAAGTGTGATCTTGATAACTGCCAAATCAAAAGCGAATCTGAACGCTACTTATCGTGCTGGCTCTGTGATGGTATTTGCCATCTAAAATGTGCTGGTTTGACAGGAAGAATTCTGAACGCTATTAATGATGGCAAAGATCTTCGCTGGTCTTGCTTAAAGTGCAGGTCAACCGAAGTTGATCTCTTTAAGTTGTTTAGGCAAACCAGAAATGGGTTTTCTAAGGTAGGGAGAGAGTTGTCGGTACTGACCGAAAAATTTAAACATTACGAAAAAGTATTTAAATCTTTTAAATGCTTAGATACCGTACAATCTATGAAGGACATTCGTGTGTCAAAACGTAAGCGTCTTCATAGTCCGCCTAATGAAAGGACCGTTCCACGTCCGAACACTCTTCCGAATGACTTAATATATCTTTCTTATCCATGTCCACAGACAACGGAGTTATCTTCCTCAAAAGAACATATATCAAAGTCTGCTTCTAATAATAACGATCCTGCAGTATCTTCCCCGTCCCCCGTTGAAGTTGTGGCACCGCCATCCAATCTTCCAACGCTTACCCTCAACTAGTAACTCAGTTACTCAACCCCGTCCGCCGGTAATCGAGTCTGATACTAGAAGACTGGTTGTGGTTCCCCCAAAGAAGTCTATATTTGTATCTAGATTTTCGAGGGATACTTCCGAGGACGATATAAAGTTTTACATCTCGTCCAAAGTTAAAACTGTCAACTTAAGTATCAGAAAATTTAACTTTAAATATGAAAGAAATATTTCTTCATTTAAAATAGACGTAAATTTAGAAAATTTTGACATGCTGCTTAGTAGTTCTTTTTGGCCCTCCGGAGCTTTCGTTCGTGAATTTGAGTATAGGCCCAACAAAAATAATAATTTAGCAAATATTCCCCGTCAGAATACAGAACCAAAAAACTGATTAATAAATCTGCTTTAAGTATTTATTATCAAAACGTAAGAGGCATAAATACTAAATTAACGAATTTTTATCTTAATGGCCTTGAATGCAATTATAATATAATTTCTTTGACTGAAACTTGGCTCAAACCTCACACTTTTAATTCAGAGATTCTTTCAAATAATTATCATATCTACAGAAAAGATCGGGAGGACAGAGTCGGCGGTGGCGTACTCTTTGCCGTAGACGCTTCAATACCATCTGAAGAAGTTAGTCTTCCACACATCGAATCTGCAGAATTCAAATGCATTCGTGTTCAGGTTGGAAGGGGGTTTACTTACTTAGCTCTATGCTATATTCCTCCCCGATCTGACTTATCAGTGTATTCACAACATGTATCTTTACTGAAATCAATTAATTCAATGATTAAACCCTCTGATTCATTGATTGTGTTGGGTGACTTTAATTTACCAAATGTATCATGGAACATCATTGACAATGATATTGTACCTTTCTCGTCTAGGGCGTGCAACAACGTATTTTTAGAGGAGATGGCTGAACTCTGCCTGAATCAAGTTAATTTACTTCGCAATAAGTTTAGCAAAGTATTAGATCTTGTTTATGTTGATGATGCATCTAAGTCGGCTGTAAATAAATGTGACCCACTAGTTTTGCCCGAAGATGTCTACCACCCTGCTATTGAGATATCTTACGAA
>NW_023476063.1:0-3095 GCF_013731165.1 Rhagoletis pomonella
CAGCTCAAATTCTCTTTCATCACTTAGCAGGCGTGTGATTTTTTTTTTTCATTTACATGTATTTGTGTACTGCCATGAAAAGTAATTTATTGCACTTTCTACTTTCTTTAATTGTGTTCCTTGCATTTCATTCGTCCGGGTGTGAAACCACGGCTGCTGTGGTTGCCACTAATATATCTCTGGTTGTTTTATTTGGCGGTAGCTGGTGTTAATTACAGTGAAAGCTTGTGGTGTATTTTAAAATCTGTTGGAAAATAAAGCTCAAATGTAGATCCTGGATGCTTGCTAAAGTAATGAACTTCGATTTTTCTTGTACGGCGAGTTAGTGGAGGAGGAACTGTTGGATCTTCCCAATTTCTTTAGGGAAAGCAATTAGTTCAAAGTGATAATGGCATAAAGCTTATCTCTAAATAGGAATACCTCGGTTAGGGGTTCGTGTCCCTCCTACCCTAACCTTACGTCGGTCTCACCAAAAACTACCTTGTGGTTTAAATAATAAAAAGATTATAGGAAGGGCTAAATTCCGACTTAAGCTGTTATTCCATACGAACAAAGATAAGTATATTTTCATTTTGGGTATTTTGCTTTATGAATTCAGCTGTCGTCACTTGACGCCAGAGCCACAAGGGTGTCATTTTATTTGTCAGAGAAAAATCACTTGTGATTGCGCTTAATTATGCACCTAAGCAATCTTTTGAAGCATTTTTTTCTTTTACTCGAATTTCAATTATGCAGCAAACCTCAGATAACTAAACTTTACTTTCTTCAATTAGCTTCTAAAAAAATATGTTTATTATATAATTTATTCCATCTTTGCACTTGGATAACTTTCGTATTAAAATTAATTAACTAAAACAAATCGTAAAACTCAAAGGAGTGATAGGAGTGAAGCTATTTCTAATATTTCAATTGAAATCTCAATGAGCGATTCAAGTAAAAATGTAATCTATTTTATATTTTAGTTTCATTTTCTGCGGTCATGTAAAAATATTTTACGACCACTTCAGTACGTTGATATTTTTCTCAATTTAATTCAGCATGCTTGCAGCTTAGTTGAGTGCTCGCACACCCAGTGGGTCACAAAAATTAGCTTTATTCATGGCCCTACCACACAGCGTTTATTATTATTTGTTTTTGCTCTGGCGCACAGCGTTGGCTGAGAATTTACTTGCTACATGCCATGCGATATATGTATATTTACATGTCACATGCATGTGCATTTCACTTGTGCACACAGCTCGTTTGCAGCGCTGTGCATTTGGTTGTATAATTTGTATAAATTCCACAAAATATTTCTTAGGCTATTAGTTATATCCTGGTGGCACACCAACTGCTTGGCCAGCTTGGTTGCTAGGCATGTATGTCCATGTATGTTTTGGGTTATGTAATAATAAATCAAAAACGGTGGTGTACATACATATCTCCTGTGATGGAACAGAACCAAGTAAGTGGTTTTTTTTTATAAAGTGAATATAATTAAGGTTTTGTATAACTAATTTATATTGTTAATACCTTATCGTATACAAGATAGAAAAAATGCATAGAAGTGCCTAAAAGGTTGTTTTTTCACGAAAACGAAAATAGAAGTTACAACAAAATCAAGTAACTACTGATAACCTTGTTTTTTTTCTATCACAGGAGATATCTGGCTGGGCGCCTATATAAATATATGTAAGTATGCTCTTTCAGCTAATCTCTAATTTTATTTACCGTAAGTGGGACTAACGAGGGCTATTTTTTGATTAAAAAATTATATCGACGTCGACGTCAACAACCATAATAGGGCCGAATATCTATTTTGAAAATTTTTGCATAACTTAGACATTAACAGACATCGCCAAACCACTACTTTTGTTGAATGTAAGTTCCAAGAATTGCCCTGTTACTTTAGTTTGGAACAACTCCAAAAAGCAGTGCAGTCATAAATTTTCGAGCGGTTGGTAATCGCACATTACTTCCTTTACTTTACTACGGCTATCACTATCCACCAAACCAATTTTGAAAGCGTGGTTGGCTAGTAAATTATGGCCTGTTATGAAGTCGTTCTTTGGTAATGTTAAATTAAGTCTCATCGTTTGCTCATCATGGACCTAAGCGCGGCCCTTGATACTTTGCATTCAACTTGTTTTAACCACCTTCTATCCTCCTCGTCTAACATATCGAATATACGTTCTTTTTTTAGAGCCTGTCCAAAGCAACGCGCAATTTGGTTGCTTTTTAAGACAAAATTAAAGAATAGAAAATGAAATGCCGCTCTCATCGAAATTTTAATCATCATATGAAAGCCCAACATCCTTTCGTTATTTTGAAGAAGGACGAATGAATTATGAAGACTGAATTGTGTCGTTAGAAAAGAGGACCAGAAAAAAATTGTTTTTTACTTTACAGGCAATTCTTTTTTTCTGTAACTCAGCTCCTCCTACTGAACTAGTTCAATTAGGTGAACTACAGTTCTATAATATGACTCAGAAGAGCTAGTTCATTGAGCTGAACGTACCAAAAGTGAACTAATCTTTAAAGCAAGGAATGAAACCGATTCAAAATAACGTTCCGGTGTGGGTTTCGGTTTTGCCAAATGTTTAGGTTACGGTTTTGGTTTCGTTCTTCAAAATTTATTTCGGTTTTGGTTTCGGTTTCGTTCCGGTTTCGGTTTTTCACAGAAATTTTGTTGATATTATTTAAATCACAATGTCTTAAAGGTTGAGGAAAGAAAATTGAAAATTACAGTTCACTGATAATATCAACACTAGGCTCTTTCCCTAACAATCTGGACCGGATTAGGTAATTAGAGAATAAGAGGAACATTTCAAAAATGGAACAAAGTCCAGAAGTACGGGAACGCAAAAAACCACATTTCGTGCCCACAAGTCGAGAAACAGCTGATTCACGTTGTTCTTGTTTTTATCACTTATACCATGTTCTGACCGACATCGGGAACATGTTTTCGTTGCTAAAACTGGTTTTCGACCTAAAGCTTGTGTTTTCGTCCATGTAAAATCGGTCAAACGAAAACCAGTTTTCGCTGAAAACTACACAGATACACAGCAACAACGTCATCACCAGATTCACCTAAATGTTTCCTTTTTGCTGTAAAA
>NW_023476064.1:0-3095 GCF_013731165.1 Rhagoletis pomonella
GGACAGACGGACGGACAGACAGACATGGCTTAATCGATTTCTTTTTTCATCCTGATAATTTATGTATACATTTGTCTATATCTATCTCGATTCGTTTTGGCTGTTACAAACAACCGTTATGTGATCAAAATTAATATACCTTGTGCACAAGTGCGCTCGGGTATAATTATACCACACTGTCTCGTCCTCGATATCAATACTTGTAGTAACGTCAGTTGCTAGATCTAACCACAACATTTCACAATTCTAAAAGAATTTTTTAGTTTCGTACCAGATGGCAACCCTTACCCGACAGCCATCTTGTTCTTCATTACGTTTTGTTGTGTAGATCAAATCACACGCGTTTTTTATTACTCAAACAAAGATTGAAAATTTATGCACAAATTGTATTCAAAGAAATGAATTCTTCACAAACAATAATGGAGGATGCTTTGCGTAGAATTGTACAACTAGAAAGGGATGCTGAAAGGCGTAGAAGCGATCGCCATACAAAGCACCGAAGTCGGCAAATGAAGCATCACAATCGGCGGTCCGTTATTCGAGACTCCAGTTCAAGCAGCCGCTATACCCCACAGCAGGAAAATCGAAATTCTCGGTATAGAGGCTCTGTACGTAGATCTGGGCGTTATTCGTCGTCATCTTCCAGTTCATCTGTTACTAGTGGTTCACGCTCAAGAAGTGGCGTAAATTTAAAATATAATGACGAAGAGCGTATCGCGAGACGAACGACACGGCAAAAAATTAACCCCGGCGAGCGTCACCCGCGAGGTACGACACGGGCGTCAGGCAACTCACCTGACACTATTAACCAAAATTTAGATTCCATTTTAGCACAAAATGAGATTAGAGATGTTGAGCATAGTGATGAAGAGCGTATCGCGAGACGAACGACACGTCAAAAAACTAACCCCGGCGAGCGTCACCCGCGAGGTACGACACGGGAGTCAGGCAACTCACCTGACATTAATAATAGCTCACATTTCGTATATTCAACAAGCGGCACAGGCGAAAAACACAGAAATGCTACTGCATCTCCAAAGTCTCCAGACCCAGAAAATGGTTTGCCTGAATCTATGTTGGCGTACATTGCGCCAAACATCAATGCGCGCAAACAGGGGTTATCAATATGTCAACCAATTGCTGATAACTGGTTGGCGCTGGCAAGATCAGAGCTTCCGAAAGAAAATGTTGATGAACTTTTAGAAAAATATCTAATACCGGAAAATTGTCCTGGTCTGGGCGGCCCAGCATTGAATCCAGAGCTTAAATTAACCTTAGCAGCTCACGCTGTAAAAAGAGACAATTATCAATTAGTACTTCAAAATCAGCTAGGCGCGGCGTTGAGCGCGTTGGGCCAAGCATTTTCAAAAACATTGAAGCAAAACCCAGAAGATGAATCAAGTAAGGCCATCAATGAAGCTCTCGGAGACGCTGGCAGAATGTTAACTGATTTGCATTACAAGCTATCTACAGCCAAACGCGCTTTTATTTTACCTGGGTTAACTTTGCTGTCTAAAAACGTGGCAACAGAAGGTCCAGTGGACACTTTACTGTTTGGTGAATCATTTACCGAACGAGTCAAGACAGCATCAACGCTAGAAAAGGCAGGTAAAGATATGTTAAAATCGTCGTCAGGCAGCACGAAGCCCATACTTCCGAAAACAGCTTCAGTACATACACAGAAGCAATATTTAAACTCGAAACCCCCTGTCAAGAAGTACCACCAGAAAAGGAGTTACCAGACAGGGGGGCAATGTGTCTCGGAACAAGGCAGGTCATCGTCGGGACAGCAGACATCGCAACAACCACCGGCGTTAAACAAGGTAAGCAACACTGCAGGACGATTGAGATTTTTTATAAACCAGTGGCGACAACTCACCACAGATGATGTGGTACTGCAAGTCATAGCTGGATATAAAATTCCTTTTTCGTTACCAGTAAAATAAGAACGGGTACCCAAGGGACCTGTAATTAAAGATGAAGATATGCCAGACTATGTAGCAGAAATTAAACATCTTATTGGGAAAAATGCTATAAGTGCGTGTACCTCTAGTGAGGATCAGTTTGTATCATCGTATTTCTTAATTGCAAAACCGAATGGTGGTAAGAGATTTATTTTGAATTTGAAAAAGCTTAATGAATTTATGGTCGCTCCTCATTTTAAACTTGAAGACTGGAAAACAGTAGCACAAATGATAGTAAGAAATGCTTTCATGGCTTCAATCGACCTCGAGGATGCATATTTTCTTATACCAATCCATAAAGATTTTCGAAAATTTTTGAGATTTAGCTTCGCAGGACAGTTGTTCGAATTCAACTGCTTACCCTTTGGTTTATCAGTGGCTCCTTATATATTTACTAGGGTGATGAAACCTGTCGTCAAAGAGTTACGATCAAGAGGGTGGCAATCGGTAGTGTATCTCGACGACATGCTACTGTTGGGAAACTCAGAAGCACACTGTAGGAAGAACATAGTAGACACGAAATCGCTCCTACATAGGCTAGGGTTCAAAATAAATTGGCAGAAATCTCAATTAGACCCGTCCCCGGTCTGTAAATTTTTGGGGTTCCTAGTAGATACACGTAAATTCTGTATAAGTCTTCCACTAGAAAAGCGTGAAAAAATCAAGAGAGCAGCGGAGAATTTAAAACTGATGTCTAAGGTGAAAATTAGTTTTCTGGCACAGTTTATAGGTTACCTTGTCGCAGCGTGCCCCGCAGTTCAGTATGGAATGGTTTATACCAAACAGATGGAGAGACAAAAATTTCTGGCTCTCAAGTACATATTGATTCATACATTCGGGAAGACCTAGATTGGTGGATAAAGAATATTGGAACGGTTGATAATCCCATCAGAGAAGGGAAGTATACCTTAGAAATTTTCTCCGATGCATCGCTTTCTGGTTGGGGAATTGCATGCGGAGGTAATCGGTCACATGGTTGGTGGAGTGACAGGGAGAAGCAAGACCACATTAACCTACTTGAGTTAAAAGCTGCTTTCTATGGATTAAAATGTTTTGCAACAGACAGCAGGAAATATTACTCAGAATAGATAACACAACAGCGATAAGCTATATAAATAAGATGGGTAGTAT
>NW_023476065.1:0-3095 GCF_013731165.1 Rhagoletis pomonella
ATGAGTATAAAATAAACAAATCGACTGTTATCAGAATTATTCAAAATCAAAGATAAAAGTAAAGATAAAAAAATATAGGTGTCGGACTTGAGAAACGGCAAACTTTAAAACAGTGCGAGTACCCAAAAAGGAATTACACAAATGGTTTCGTTTTAAGAGAAAGTACTGTGTTCTCATATCTGTCCAATTTGTGAAAGCTAAAGTCTGCAATTTACTTAAAAATAACCAACTGAATATTTTGCCAGACAGGACATATATTGCTAATGGGTATTGACCATTCCTCGCTTGAACAAATGCATCTGGGGCGTAAAAAGATTTTATTCTTCTTCTTATTTGGCGCTATAACCGCCTACGCGATTTTGTTCGAGTCCAAAACTATACGCTGGTCAAATGAAGCCAAGCCCTTTTCCACTTAGTCCTTCCATCGCAGTGGGGCCTTCTTCTTCCACCATCGCGACCCGCGTTGAATACTTTTAGAGCTGGAGCATTTCTTTCCATTCGTTCGACATGACAATGCCAGCGTAGCCGTTGTATTTGGGTTCGCTACACTATGTCCATGTCATTGTAAAGCTCATACAGCTCACGTTCCATCGTCTGCGGTACTTGCCGTCGCCAATGCGTAAAGGCCCATAAATCTCTCGCATAATCTTTCTCTCGAAAACTCCAAGAGCCGTCTCATCAGATGTTTTTATTGATCATGCGTTCGCGCCATAAACCAGCACAGGCATGATGAGTGACTTATTGAGTAAGATTTTTGTATGGCTAGAGGACTTTACTTCTCAATTGCCTACTCAGTGCGACGTAGCACTTATTGGCAAGAGTGATTCGGCGTTGAATTTCGCTGCTGACATTATTATTGGTGTTAATGTTGGTTCCCAAGTAAAGGAAATGCTCTGCTTTCTCGAAATTATAACTGTCAACAGTGACGTGGGTGCCAAGGCGCGAATGCGTTGACTGTTTGTGTGATGACAGGAGATACTCCGTTTTGTCCTCGGCCACAACCAGACCCACACGCTTTACTTCTCGTCTAGTTCGGAGAAAGCAGAACATACGCAGCCCTTATTGGCAACAATAATGTCGATGTCGTCGGCATACGCCAGCAATTGTGCGCTCTTGTGAAGTATTGTGGCTGAGCGGTTCAGTTCTGCGCTTCTTAGATTAAAGAAATCACACGAAAGGGAGTCACCTTCTCTCAAACCTCGACTAGTATCAAACGGCTCGGAGAGGTAATCCTCAATTCTGAAGGAGCTGGTGGTATTGCTCAACGTTATTTTACACAGCCATATTAGTTTCGCGGGGATACGAAATTGAGTCAACGCGAAATAAAGAGAACTTCTTTTCGTGCTGTCGAAAGCGGCTTTGGAATCGACAAATAGAAGGCATGTGTCGACCCTATTCTCACTGGTCTTTTCCAAGATTTGGTGTATTACGAATACGAGATCTATGGTGCACACTTGAATTCGGCTGACAGGCCGTAAGCTCCAACAGATTTATTACTTTTCATCAGCATAATGGCCATTCGTACCTCGTCATAGTTAGGCGCTGGGACATCGACTCCATCGTCATCGACTGGGGGCTCGGCTTCATCTTCTTCACTGCTTTCAGTGCTGCTGCCATTCAAAAGGGTCGAAAAGTGTTTCCCCCATAATTTAAGTACGTTCTGGACATCAGTCACGGTCGCCTTAGTTATTCCTACAGGAGTCTTGAAATCTTCCGTTAGTTGCTCACGTCTCCGATAAAAATTTCGGGTGTTTTTTCTGTCCCTTTTCACTCTTGTATTTCGACCTCTCTCTTCTTATTGCGGCAAATATGTCTAGCTTACCTCTTTAGTTCCTTATAACGGTTCCACATGGTTGAGCCCGAGCGGAGCGTGATCCTGTTGGCGGCACGTTTTTTCTCTGCAGCTTCTTGACTCTCCTCATCGTACCAGTAATGAGCGGGAAATGTGGTTCCACTGCTCGCGGATGTCGGTTGTTGGAGACACAACGAGCTCGATTTGGTTTCCCGTGTTTCGATCTCGAGACAGCCATTTAGCTTGATGGACGTTTTTATGCTAGAACCCAGTACTATATACTAACAAGTTTCGGTCCCCGGCGAAGCCGATCAGCCTGAGCTCGTTATCAGACGTTTTGTCGTGGAGGCTGAACTTTCCGATAGTGGCGCCCAGGGCCGTAGCCAGGATTTTTTTTTTGATAAAACTAAAATATTTCACACAAACAAAAAAAAAGTAAAATCGATAATCGCATGAGACTATTGCCTGAAAATTTTAAAATGCACTTAGTGGCATTGTGTTATTTTGATAGATGGCCGAGTTATCATACTCAACTTATGTACAGTAGACTGCATCACTCCCATACAAAAAAAAGCGGTACTGTTTTTCAACTGGAATTATAAAATTTTATATGTATAAAAATGTTGTGTTCGTATGTCACAGTCGTCAAATTTCAAATTTTTTTTTTTGTATTGTTCGGTATAATACCAGAACCAATGGTATCGCAAAAAATGGGAGGGTTGCCACCTATTTAAAAAATTTTAAACCCAATTATATTGATAAAATAAATAAATTATTACAATATGGGTATCGAATTAAAGAGGTTTAAGAAAGACAACTGCTGGAAATATCTTTGACGAGGGTTGCCACCTCTTTGAAAATTTTAACTCAGTCAAATTGATAAAATAAATGAGATATTGCCATGTGGGTATAAAATTAAATACGTTTAAGAAAGACATATATACGCCTGAAATAGTTTTTAGGAGGGTTGCCCCCTATTTGAAAATTTTTACTCAGTTAAATTGATAAAGTAAATGAAATATTTCCCATATTTCCCATTTGGATGTCAAACTAAAGGCTTTTAAGAAAGCTTACAGCCGAAAATATATTTGAGGAGGGTTGCCACCTATTTAGAAATATTAGTTCAGTCAAATCTATATATATATATATACGTACTTATGTACTCTATCGTGCTATGTTTTATTGTATCGTAGTCAATGTTACGTTACAAAATATCCGTTTCATATATTTGAAAGTGACGATAAGTAATTATTGCATTTTTTAGTATAAAAATGTATATCTGTATGTACCAGGCAACAGCATG
>NW_023476066.1:0-3095 GCF_013731165.1 Rhagoletis pomonella
GGATCGTAAAACGAGAAACCAAATCGATCATGTTGTGTTAGACGGAAGGCACGCTTCTAGTGTTTTAGACGTACGCACACGCCGAGGCCCAAACATCGACTCGGACTACTATCTTGTTGCAGCCAAGATACGCACCCGCCTCTGTGCAGCAAAAAATGTGCGCCCAAATATGCAAGGAAAGCTTAACGTCGAAAAGATGCAATCACAACAGACAGCCAGTGCTTTCGCTACTCGACTCTCACACTTGCTCTCAGAGAGCACTCTCCAACAAACCGACATAAACGAGTAGTGGAACCACATTTCCCGCTCATTAAGTACCGCCGCCGAAGAACAAGTCGGATTTCAGCGATCCCGAAAGAACAATTGGTACGATGAGGAGTGTCAGGAAGCTGCAGTGAAAAAAGATGAAGCTATGTGGGATCTGAAGAGGGAAGCGAGACGTATTTGCCGCAATAAGAAGAGAGAGGCCGAAATACGTGAGTGCAAAGAGCTTGAAATGCTAGCCGACAGGAAGAATGCCCGAAAATTTTACCAAAGAGTTAGGCGATTACGGAAGGTTTCAAGACCAGGGCCTACTCCTATAAAAACAACAATGGCGACCTAGTAACCGATGTTCAGAGCGTACTTAAATTATGGAGGGAACACTTCTCCGCCCTACAGAATGGTAGCAGCACGGAAAGTTGTGGAGAAGAAGAACCCGAGCCAGCAGTCGATGATGACGGAGTCTACGTTCCACCGCCTGATTATGACGAGGTACGAATAGCAATAACGCGGCTGAAAAACAACAGATCTGCTGAAGCTGACAGCCTGCCAGCTGAGCTATTCAAGTACGGCGGCGAGGAGTTGATAAGATGCATGCATCAACTCTTGGTCAGAATATGGTCAGATGAACGCATGCCCGAAGACTGGAATTTAAGTGTAATCTGCCCAATCCACAAGAAAGGTGACCCCGCCATTCACGCCAACTACCGCGGGATCAGCCTTCTAAGCAGAGGTTACAAGGTCTTATCGAGCATATTGTGTGAAAGACTGAAGCCCACCGTCAATGAACTGATTGGGCCTTATCAGTGTGGCTTTAGACCTGGCAAATCTACCATACAGGTATTCACAATACGCCAAATCTTGGAAAAGACCCGCGAGAAAATGATCGACACTCACCACCTATTTGTCGACCTTAAAGCCGCTTTTGACAGCACTAAAAGGAGTTGCCTATACGCCGCTATGTCTGAATTTGGCATCCCCTCAAAACTCATACGGCTGTGTAAAATGGCGTTGAGCAATACCACCAGCTCCATCAGAATTGGGAAAGACCTCTCCGAGCCGTTTGCCACTTAACGGGGTTTGAGACACGGCGACTCCCTTTCATGTGACTTCTTTAATCTGATGTTGGAGAAGATAATAAGAGCTGGATAACTGAACCGCTCAGGAACAATTTACTACAAGAGCGTACAATTGCTGGCTTATGCCGATGACATCGATATCATCGGTATCAAAAACCGCGAAGTCTATTCTGCCTTTTCCAAGTTGGATAAGGAAGCAAAGCGAATGGGTGTGGTTTTAAACAGTCAGCACATTCGCGCCTTGGCACCCACGTCCCTGTTGACAGTTAAAATTTCGAGAAAGTAGAGAATTTCGTTTACTTGGGAACCAGCATTAACACCGATAATAATGTCAGCATGGAAATCCAACGCAGAATCACTCTTGCCAACAAGTGCTACTTTGGACTGAGTAGGCAATTCAGGAGTGAAGTCCTCTATCGACGTACGAAAACCACGCTCTATAAGTCACTCATCATGCCCGTGGTGGTATATGGCGCAGAAGCATGGACAATGACAACATCCGATCAGGCGGCTCTTGGAGTGTTCGAGAGAAAGATTTTGCGGAAGATTTACGGGCCTTTACGCGTTGGCGACGGCGAGTACCGCAGACGATGGAACGATGAGCTGTATGAGCTTTACAACGACATGGACATAATGCAGCGAATTAAAATACAGCGGCTCCGCTGGCTTGGCCATGTCGTTCGAATGGACACCGACGCTCCAGCTCTGAAAGTATTCAACTCGGAACCCGCTGGTGGTAGCAGAGGAAGAGGGAGCCCCCACTGCGATGGAAGGATCAGGTGGAGAAGGACTTGGTTTCACTTGGCGTTTCCAATTGGCGTCAGTTGGCACAGAATAGAAACGACTGGCGTGCTTGGCCAAAATCGTTTAGGCAGTTACAGCGCCAAATAATAATAAGAAGAAGAAGTGTTGCCGTGCAAAACGAAAACGCTGCACACAACCCAAAAGTACTCCTCGGAGAGCAATTGGTGAAAAACTGCGAAAAGATTATTACTGTATATACTGTGTTCATAATGAATAAAATTCCTTCCGAAATAAACATTCTCCAGGAAAAATGCAGCTATACTAAAACAGCTAAGCGAATAGACAGCTTAACGGAATGTACCGTAGTAGACTAATTTTAATTAAAAAATTCTATCGTTGCCTTACTCCATCTAATATTAATAATGAAAAAAGATTTGTAGTACAGAAAATTATGACAAATATACAGTAGTTGAAGCATGATAACGCTACAAGTATGGTTCATAACGATGCCTTGATTTCAACAGAAAGAAAATGGTTTGTCTCCTTTAATTTACGCTGAACTGAATATTTGTGATACTGTTTTATATTTTCATTTGTTTACCCCCAACGACGTCGCGTGCTCTGCTGGTATGTACATATATAATGTTATGTAATGAAAATAGGGACACGACATCTTGACCAGTTTTGACTATTTTCCATTCGTTTGTTTAATGTTTATTAATTTTTTTTTGAAGACTAGCTAATTATATAATAATTAACATCATATAAATCCACATTTCAAACTTGGTAGATAAATTAAAAAAATTTCACAACAACAAACTTTGAATTCCTAATTTTTGAAAAATTGCAAGGATGCAGTTTTGTAGGTTATTGATAATTAGGTGCAAGTTTCGTCAGACTAAGAATTCGCGTTGATTTATTTATTAATTTTTTTCGCCGACGGTGTTAATATATTCTTCCATACAAAACAAATTGTCGAACATATTTAGTAACTTTCAAACTACAATATTG
>NW_023476067.1:0-622 GCF_013731165.1 Rhagoletis pomonella
TGCCTTCATACGCCACACATTCCAGCTTCAAATAATGTTTTTTTTTGTTATATGTTTAAAAAACTTCCGATAGGCTTGCGCGCATATTTACCTGGAAAAAAGAAAAAAAAATTTATTAGTTACAAGCATAGATACAAATGCAAAGTAAGCGTTTTATTTAATTGCTAAAAAAACTTTAAGTGACTAACTTAAATGTTTATATGACTTGCGATTAAAAGTTGGCTGAAGAACCCCATGAACATTGGTAGAATGCTGGTGCAATCTGGTGTTAACCGATTGAGCGTGTAGATTTGTGTAAGAAATTTATGTAATGCCAGCAGTTCATATTAAGCATTTGGATCTTAACTGTTACGGTGCAGGGCGTGGTTGAAGTACAACACAGCACACAGGATACCCAGTGTACCTAGCCTCTCTGACATGAAAACCTTGGCTGACTAGTTAGCACCAAATACTACTTATTGACAAGAATGATAGAATACAAGATTGCGCCGTCCTGGGCGTTGACATTTGTGTACCACAAGTAAACAAAGATTGGAGCGAAAAGAAGAACGAGTTAAAACTTCCAAAACAGTTCACTTTACAGCGAAAAACGTGTTTTAATTTTGCTAAACGCGAAAATATT
>NW_023476067.1:722-3094 GCF_013731165.1 Rhagoletis pomonella
AACGTGTTTTAATTTTGCTAAACGCGAAAATATTGCATTTTTCACCTGATCTATTAGAGAATAGGTAACACTTTAGTGCACTCCATTGCCTTGCAATTGAGGCTGCTTCAGCAAACGTTTTAGTGCACTCCATTGTTTTGCAATTAAGACTGCGGCAGCGTCTCTGCGGGACTGATAAGTTAACTAGCTAATGGAGGCTGCGTGGAGCAGAAACAAAATCATTGTGAGGAAATGCTGTTTATATAATAATAGAGAAACATTTCGGGAACGGCTTTGCCGTGCCCTATGTACACAAAATGCAGCGATTCGTCCCAGCGCTACTCTTGCATCTACGCTTCTTGTATTAGTTTTTACGCAGTCTTCAACTCAAAAATCACTCACAAATTGCAAATTAACACAATTTAAACTGATTTTTCACATATAATTAAATTTCTCTTTCGCTGATTTGTAAACAAAGGTGTGTTTACAAGTTACCACAACTGTCAAAATCGGCAAAACCAAAGTAGCGGTACCACTGACGGCGCCACCTCTGTTCGCTGCACCGTGACTTATTGATCTAAAGCCGGAGTCAAAGTCCAAAATCACAACCACTTCAGGAACCACATCGACTAACACAAGTTCGATCTTCGCAATAACTATAGCAAGGGCTAATCCCCGGAGGTAAGGCTTCACCTGGGCGAACCGGCAGGATTAAACCTCCTGCGCGAAAGTTACAACCGATAGACAAGCTGCGGACGGCCCACTTCCGTTGGACACGGTGAATTTAAGTAACAAATCACAATCAGATCGTCAACTAACGGAGGGCTAGTTCTCCAGAGGGAAATTCATTCTTTGATGAAACTGGCAGGACTAAACCTCCTAAGGAAAGCTCATACCCGTTGGAAAAGCTGTCGATATCCTTCTCCAGGCACACCCATTACGCAGGATGCGCTGGCCGACTCAATGTCCACTAAGGATCTCGTATGCACATAATGCACCTGCCAGGGTAGCAGCTGGGCAAAAGACCTCAACCAGCGCCTTTTCTGCTCAAAGACCTTGAAAACTGGTTTGTTCTTCGTTAAAGAGGCAGGGGGACCGAAGGGAAGCCCCTAAGGCCATATAAATACACATAACGAACTGACGGAGGAAAAAATTCATCTCCCAATTGGGAAGTCGTTGCTGTCAGCAGTAATGTTCTTTCTCTAACTCTCGGAGGGAAATGGTCACTAAGAGACTTACATCTCAGGAAAGCGCGTCGAGTTGATCAAAGAGGAGTTACGCTTAAGAATCTGCTTCTAACCGCCAGTCGATGTCCCTACCCTTCGCAAAGCGGTTTAGCTAGGCTGCCAAAGAGCACCCAACAACTGGAAGTCCGTTCTGGGTCTACGCAGGGTTTATAAAAGGATATTCGAAAAGTAGCCCGGCCCTGCAACATACCGGATGTAGCTCAAGACGGGTCAAGCTGGTATGTTGTGCAGATGAAATACCTAAACGGATGAGATGGTGAGCTCATCTGACTTGGCCTGAGCGACTACTCGCCGGTGAATGGAGAATAGATAATCTGAGTTGGCGAGACCAGGAACAATTTTTTTGGCCTTGTCACCAGCGATGCGCGCGCTGTGGTCAAATAATTATTTATGGCTCCATCGCTATTAAAATCCACAAGAAAACGCTCAAGGAGCAGAGGAGACAGGCAACGCTTTGAGCAGTTACGCCAGCGGGTGCTGATCTTTGAATTTTGTTTACAACAACAACGTAATCCTTAGTAAGGGCAGGCCACCAGACCAGCGTCTTCGGCAAAGTTGGTTAGAGAGACATCGTCTTTCACAACATACAACGTTTTTTCATGTTGAGTAACATTTTTGTAAATTTTTTAGGCTCTGTTATTGTTGTTTTTTGTTTTCAGTAAAAAAAAAACGTATACACAAGCTGAGCTGAAGGCCAAAATCAATTAACTAAAATAGGTAGTTCAAAAAATGTTTTAAAAGATTTTTCAGTATAGCAACAACTACACAGGCTGCGATGGTTTCCCCCTTAAAAAAGCAAGTTGGTAAGCTGCAAAAATAATGAAACAAGTAATTTTTAAGCAAAAAATACAGCCGACGCAATTTTCATATACAAATTTTGGAGTAACGTTAATTTCTTCATGACACAATGATCGGTACTAAACCAAACCAGTATGGGGACCACCCTTGAGGTAGGTGCCATCTTTCTGATAAAAAAAAACGAAAACGGTTCACGTGGTATACAGCTATGTACCTAGATAAAAACAAAAAAGTATTCAGTTCAATTGATAACCTTATTATTTTTTTAAGTCGCTTAAACAATTATAGAAATCAGTTAACAAAAAAAAAATATTCCGACGAATTGGTAACCACCTCCCTTTTTGAAGT
>NW_023476068.1:0-3094 GCF_013731165.1 Rhagoletis pomonella
AAACATGGAGGCATGCCTTCCGTCTATCACAACATCCTCGATTTGGTTTCCCGTTTTTCGATGTGGAGACATACATGTAGTTTGATGGATCTTTCTATGCTAGAACCCAGTAATACATACTGCCAAGTTTCGGGCCCCAGCGAAGTCGATCACCCTCAGCTAATATGTATGCTCTAAGCTAAGAGAGCCTTGGATGCCTCGTCCCTGTCTTCCATCGGGGCATTGGCACATATGAATGAGATGTTGAAGAATCTCGCTTTGATGCGGATTGTGGCTAGACTTTCGTCCACTAGAGTGAACGCCGGTCTCTCTCCCACCACAAATCCAACACCGAATTTCACTCCTTTACGTGGCAACTGTAGTAGACGTGGCAAGGCTGCACGCTTACCTTCCTCGCCCCGTCCATCGCATTTCGTGGATGGCGGTGATGTCAGCCTTTATTTTCCCTAGGACATCAACCAGCCGGGCAGAGGCACCATCCCGAATAAGGGTTCGGATATTTCAAGTGCATACCCTAAAATCATAGTCCTTCCTATGTTTGCCGTGATCGTCATCAAATGAAGGGGGCATCATCCGAGGCATGGGTTTTTTTTCATTGGGCAGGGTTTTAACGTGGCGGGACCCAAATCCAGCGCACGCGGGCCACTCCCAGTTGAATGTCAGTCAAAAGCTTTGCAGTATTGGGAAATGTACAAAACATAGTAAACCCTGATGTATTTTTTAAATTCATAGCTCTACATACCTGTAAAGTAAACCAAATAGCCGGACCAGACGTTACTCAAAATAAAAATTAAAAAAAAAATAAACTTTTTTCCGTATACTCTGTAATATTCCTCCGCACTTTTGTAAGGTAAACTAATAATTTATAATCATTGCTTTGCAGCGAAATATCTTCTCTTAAATTATATACGTAGGTATGTACAGTATATTTTGCTTTGCTGCCTCTATGCTTAAGTGCACATTTAAGATACCTACCCCAAAATGCGCATCAAAAGCATTATTTTTAACATTTATAAGGAAACTGCTCCGATAGATGCATTCAACATACCTGCACATTAGCAATACCTGCCTTAAAAATTGTGCGACTAGTATCAATTATCAATGAAAGTATTACGTTTACCTGCACTGGCCCTACAATTACCTAATTTTACAACCGTTTATTTATTTTGCTTATCTCGCAGAACAACGAAAATGGCTATCAATTTATGTACTTATATAGATAATTAGATAACATTCGGTAAAAATTTCGCTTGCAGTAATTTCTACATGGTAAGTGCTCCGCCAATATTTGGTTTCATAGGGATTCGGATACCTTCCTCATTGAAGTAGTAAAGAAAATTCGCTTAAGTGCCTTTTTCGGTTACGTGCACAAGTTTTTCGTGCAAAGAAGGATGTGCAGCTAAGCAAAATATACTGTATTAATATGAGGACGTATTGAACATTTTGAGTATGCAGATTTTTTATGCTGGGATATTCATTTATGCTAAATATATTACTTGATTTTGTTTTGTCACACTTAAGAAGTAAACGTCTTGGCTGTTCACCCAACCGGTCTATAGTTTTATCAATAATCTCAGATTGGTTCTGTAATACAAAACTTTCGTTGTACACTTAGAAAAGACACAAACCTAAAGACAAAGTAATAAACAATTCAACTATTTTTGTTCATTGTCGACTGCAGCCAGGTTTTTACCCTTTTTAAATGGAAGTGCTTGGAAGTTAGAGAGAATAACTTGATACAGAACCGGATGATCCACATATCCTCTTTTTAAATCAATTTACTAATTATTTTGTTAGCGTTGGGAGTATAATTTGTTATACAGTATATATATAGGAAAAACCTTAAAAGTTAGGGGGGCCGAAATTATCAAGCAAGCATTTAGTGCTACTATTTTTGAATACCTAGGCAAAAATTTGGAAGTTATGGGGGGAGGGGGGCGGGCCCTGCCCCTTCCTGGCTACGCCCATGTCTTATACGTATATTTATACAGATTCTTGTTGAAAAATATATACTTTTCAGTAGTAGTTTTACATGCTCTTTTTAGAGTGTACAGGTACAAACGTAACATATTAATTACTATTTACAACGCTTTTATCAAACTGCAATGTTGTGTGTCCAGAAACTTTCAATGTTGTGGATCCAGAAACTTTCAATGTTGTGTGTCCGACACCATAAAACCTTTGCTTTGAAAAGTTCCTATAAAAAGCATAGTGCGTAGGGCGACATCTGTAGTGAATAGGGCGAGGTAGATGACATCTAGATGTCGCCCTATGTACTGCGTTTGCTACAGCGGAAATAGACGACACGCCATTTCTTTAAATAAAATTAATTGGTGCTCGTTTGTATGTACATACATATGTAAATGCATGTGTGTGCACCTTTCTATTAATATCGTTGAATTATTTTAATATCTATTGCAAAATTTTATTCAGACAGGACTAAAAAGTAGAAAATAAATAATATAAAAAAAACTTTTTAATATACAACGCTTTTATAAATGGACTAAAAAGTAGAAAATAATATTTCTCAGTCCCATAGAATTTGTTTTGATAACTTTTGATTTTGAAATTTTAGCAAAAGGCATTATAAACAGTCTATGAAATTGAAAATGAAAAGCGTGGGGCGCATGTAATACACTTGAATTGATATGAAAAGTAATATATGCATGTATGTATGTGGGTATATGAATAACAACCGCTTAAAATCGATTTCGCTGTAGAAATTTTAGGTCTACGTTATGTAGTTTGACTATTGTCAATTAAATCGAATGCTTTGTATTGCATGCGCTCCACGTTTTTCATTTTCAATTTCATAGATTGTTTATAATGACTTTTGCTAAAATTTCAAAATCAAAAGTTATCAAAACAAATTCTATGGGACTGAGAAATATTATTTTCTACTTCTTAGTCCATTTATAGTTAAAAGCGTTGTATATTAAAAAGTTTTTTTTATATTATTTATTATTATGGTTGGGTCGTATATTGGATGCATCAATATAGTAGTGCGAGTCGATGTTTGGCCCTCGGAGTGTACGTATGTACATCTAAAACATGGAGGCATGCCTTCCGTCTATCACAACATCCTCGATTTGGT
>NW_023476069.1:0-1010 GCF_013731165.1 Rhagoletis pomonella
TACTATACAAACCTAATGTTACTCGCATATTTTCGAGCCTGTATGTAAATTTTCGGGAAAAAGGTTAATAAGTATATTCATCTGCTGAAAAGATATTTTCGCAGATTCACAATTTATTTAAAATAAATCTATTAGCCCAATCTCCAATTCCATGTGAATAAATCTCCCCAGTGCTTAAATAATTTTCACCACATTAAATAGCTGCACAACACCCTAATTGCCGAAAAAACGTTGCTTGCAACACTAGTCCTTTATGGGGACCAAACTTGGCGAGAAAAAAATAGCTAAGTTTGTTTACTGGATATACTGAGTAGTGAACGTAGCTGAGTGCAATGCGTCGCGATTGCACTGCAAATAGAAAAAAGAGAAATGCAAAAAAAAAAACTGAGGGTACTCATGAACGAAAGACACAAGATCACGCGTGAAGGAAAGAACGAAAAAAGTTATTTTCTAGCTGCCGAAATCCCGACGCCATCTTTGTTGTAAGAAGCATGATAAAAATATAGTAAGGTAGAACCGCTGAGAGTCACTTTTAAAATTCTTGACGTTTCCAAACAATTTAATTTTTAAATTTACTCACAAACTCACACACACATTTTCATTTTCAATCTCAAGCAACAACAATTTCGAACAATTTCATTTTTTTATTTTCACATTTATATGATTTTAAAATGTTGGCAAACTTCAAAAAAATATCATGGCCGACAAATTGAGAGAACGGTTATACCTTGCTATGTTTTTATCATGGTAAGAAGTATACAACGAAGAGAACGGAGAAAACCGCGAAATTGTTGAACGCATGAAAAATCATTTTTATTATGCAAATTCTTCTAAAAATCATGCCGTTGTGTTAAATTATTCTTTATCTTATGTGTACACACGTTGTCACAAGCGAAAATGAAGAAAATTGCAGTAAAAAGCCACCACCAAATTGTAAACAACGAAGAAATGTAAATAAACGGCTAATGTCAAAATCGTCCAACTTTTTTCCTTAATGCGATTCTAACGGG
>NW_023476069.1:1020-3093 GCF_013731165.1 Rhagoletis pomonella
TAAGCTGTAATATCTTTATCTTTTCTATCATCAATCATAGAAGATCTGACCAATCGGTCACTAACATTAACTTTGCATAAATTACCCATTAATCTAACTAAAGGATCCTCAGAATTAATTTGAAATTTCTCAACTAACAAGGCCAAAAGTCTTTCCAGTTCAGAAACTCTATCCCATTTATCTTTATTGAAAACCGGAGTGATAACTTCCTTGTTAACATTATTATGCTGTTTATTCACCGTCTCATTGGAAACTGGCACCCTCTCCTTAAAAACCACATTATACTTAGTTTTTGTTAGTCTTCTATTAGTAATAATTCTATTATTTTGTGTCATATTAGACGTCTTATCTATCACCGGGAAAGACCCATCAAAATTCTCCAAAAGCGAAAACCGATTATTTGTATTTAGAATATCTTTGTAATTGTCATAAACTTTTTTTTTTTGAGAGTTTATTAATGGTCATAATTTCAATAACCTCTTTTTCTTTTGCCCATGCTGGGCATTTATTTTTATTTAAAGAGACATGATCCGTACTACCACAAAGTATACATTTAACATCCTCCTCATTACATTTATTAACACACCTTTCACTTTTACCACACAAAATGCATCTAATTTGAGCTCTGCAGGACAATTTAGTATGTCCCAACCGCCCACAATTATAACACTGTTTGGCTCTTTGGAAGAAGTGATTAATTTTAAAGTTAACACACAGAATTTTGACTGATTCAGGAAGCTCACTTCCAAGAAATCCTATTTTAACAGACAGCGTAGGAACAAATTTATCACGATTATTAAGATCACGTCTAGTTATTCTTCTCACAGAAGAAACAGGAACACAAGAATCTAAATTATTACGAATTTCATCCTCAGTAAAATCAAGTGGGATTTGCCTGACAACACCATACGTTTCCACAAAAGAGCGAGGTATAAAAACCCTGATCCCCTTTTGTTTAAGTACATCATTAACAACACTTTCATTAGCACATTTAGCATTTTCAAAAAAAAACTTTATATAAGGATCTTCCAACTGCTTTAATAGTGTTAATGCCGTGAACATTGAATTTACGAATTTTTCCTAATAAGAACAAACCATTATTCATATGTTTATTTTCAAAAAGATTGCTATTAGAGGTATCCATAAGCACACAAAATTCACCTTTGTATGTGTCTGTATAATAGACAATTTCCTTTGGCACATCTTTATTTGTACCACCATCACCAATTAAATTGCCACCACTGTCACTCACAAATAATCTATCATCTCCTTCCAAAACTTCTTCTGCATTTACTTCAATTTGTCTTTCATGAATATTACCTCCCCTCAACGCACTATTCAAATTAACCTCACTATCTGCTACACAACCACCATTTTCCAAGCATCGAAAGTTTTCTCCTTCTTTGTTGCCATGACTTCCATCATTACCACACAAAGAACCACCATTTTGAAAAATTTCCCCTGAATTTAAAGTGACGCCATCGCCGCCATCATTAAAAACACCAGTGTCAGTTCGACCACCATTTTGAAAAAACAGCGTCCTATTAAGAGAGCCCCTTGGAATAAGCATCCCTTGCAAAGGAATCTTATTAACCTGACTTCTACCATCCTCATCCGAAGAACCATCTCCACTTTCTATATCCATGTTATTTTTAAGCCTCTTACCCGAGGCCTTATTACCCTTTCTCCTAGCCCTAAGCTTGACTGAGGACCCACTCCCATCAGGCAGGAAATCCTCAGCCATGTCCACATCACCAGACGCCGAAGCGTCCATCTCTACACACCAATGCTCCAAAAACCACAATCAAATGTATATACACTGCTGTTAGGAACTTACCAACAAGAAAGAAAAAATCTCCTTCCATCCACTTCCACAAAACTTAGCTTGAAATTCACAAATTATTAGCCAATCATAAATTGCAAAAAATTTAAGCACAAACGCAAAAATTGATAATTAAATTAAATTTAAATTTTCACCACTTGCACCGAAGACAATTCAATTTTTCCGCTGCAGGTAAAACACAACCATTGTGTACAAATACAAGTGAGATATCTTAGCAATAGACGTCATCC
>NW_023476070.1:0-3093 GCF_013731165.1 Rhagoletis pomonella
GGAATGGTCAATCTAGCGGCGCTTTCTTAATAGCTTCTTAAATACAATGAAAAAATGCATTACTTTATTCTAAAAATATGTGTTAATTATTTATTTATATGTTTTTATGTTTTATTAGAAAAAAAAAAACTATTCAGAGTCGGAGCTCTCAGAATTACTGCCGTCAGGTAGATCATTTATATGTAAGAGAAGGTTTTTGACCTCATCATCTATTTCAATGTGATTTTTGGAGTACTTGGATGTGCTTTTAGACTTAGATGTAATAATAGGATCTGAAGAAACTAAAAGAGTGTGTATTAAGTCTTCCATTGTATTCAACCTTGAGTTTTTTCGCGTATGGTTCCGTCTATAACTGCGAAAATCTTTATTTCTTGCCTCAAGTGCCTCTTCTGACATCATTCCTATTGGTAGCAAAACTTTTTCAATAATATCTGCTCCGTGTATTAATATTTTATGTACAGATGGAGGCATATAAAACCAAGGATATTCGGAAACAAATAATTTTGCTGTATTCCAAGCATATATGCGAAAAGCCTCTATGTTAACTGCATACCCACATGCCATAGTACGCAAAATTATACCAAACCTTTTATAAGTTCTACTTTTACGCCAGTTACTGTAGAGGCTAAAATTGGATGCTGGAAAAATATTCTTGCAGTATTCCCAGTGTTTGTATTGCCTGATCCTTTCGTGGGAATGTCCACCAATATACCCATTTTTTCTTTTAGCTCAAGTTGAATCTTTCTTTTGGTTTGCTGAGCGATTTCTTTATGTTCTCCACGAATTTGCCAATTTTGTATGGGTATTCTATAGGCGATATGAATTATACACTCAAAGCACCGTATCCACGCATGGAGTGTTGACAATCCGTACTCATACAAGTGCTCCTGTGGTTGTCTCAATTGAACATTATTTAGATTATTCATGAATTTTGGTGTTGCTCCACAAATTCCACAGGCCTGCGATGATGAGCCCGCTAAAGTGTTAAAAACTTTCCCATCAATCATTGTTAAATGGAATTCATGTACTACTTCGAAAAAACTCAACTTTGTCGGAACAATGCTTACAATTTGCCTTTTAATATTATCTATCTCAACCTTAACTAACTCCGCTGACTCTTTTTTCAAAAATTATTTTAATGGGTCTGCAGAACCGAGTTGAAGAAGGCCTGTTATTTTGCCATAGAACAGCGTCTCCTTTTTTAATTTGTAAAGGCACAATACATACAGCAAATAAATACTCATCAGTTATTTCACAATCAGAAGCACTAAAACGTTGACGGTAAGTGGAGTGACCACTGCTGCCGTCACAGCCCCATTTAAATATTGCTTTTATGCTGTCATTAATATTGGCTGCAGTCAAAACACATTCAAAAGATTCGGAAAATCCTTGTACTATACGTATGGTCTACAAGACTTTGCAGGGCAACTTCCGCTGAAAGTTCAGTTACGTGTATGCCACTCTGTTTTAGCCTTAAGTAAAATATCGTAGCTTGGATAAATATTGCAGTTTCGTTCTTTGGCACCATATTGCATTATTTTGTACGACCTTTTTGAGTATCCGCCATCTATATAAAGAGATAAAGCTTCCTCAGGTGTATACGGAATTGGGGTTTTTTGTTCAGAGCTTACAGACTTAAGCATTTTCGCAGCAGTCGAACTTTCTTCAAACAATTTTGAAACAACCTGTGAAGCATTTCTTTTTCCAGCTTTGTAAAGACTTACGCTTGCCGCTACCATTAACTCTTGGTTAGGTGTTTCGTTAACAACTGATGCAATTTTTTTTTTTTTTGAGTTTTCATTGTACACTCTGAAAAAGGTTTTTGTATACGGTTGGCTTAGAAAAAATTATATTTTCATCCAACCATTTCTTATTTCGCTCTTCGAACACTGACATAACCCTATGACATTCTTTCCACTTTTCTACAAGTTTGCTTATGAAATTTCTTAATTTTTTTTTTGAATTTTGCGAGTTTGCTCTTCACTATACTTTGAGCGATCAATGACGTTAGAAAATATATGATTTTCAACCATTAGAAATTTTTTTTGTTGGTACTGGTTCACTGTGCCATATTAAAAAAAGCGTGCGTTTAGACTCTGCCATAGTATCTAAAAAAAGGAAAAAAATCAGTAACTTGCAAATACTTGCAGCCAATTTTTGGACAAGACGTAGACCACAACATATTTTAACAAATTATACAAACATTGAATCGAATCCCATCGAATCCACCACACTTATTTTCTACGGAACATTGGATTACACATATAAAAACACTTTGATATAGGACAATTTCTTTTTCCATTGTAAAGATCTAAAACATATATTAACAGACCACAATGACTTTTTTTTTATTTAACACATACCAAATAATAATAATTAAGTCACAAATCTTATTACAAAATTTTATATTTAAGTTTTTCAGTTCAACAAAAATTGCACTTAAAAATAGGTAAATAGTAATTATTGCACTTGCTAAAACATGTGTTAAATTCGAAAGCTCACAGATATGCGAATATTTGGAACAAAACAAAAACGAAAACAGAAAAGACCCCGTTAGGAAATAAATTTTCAATAAAACAAACAAAATTTGGAGAATTCTGAATTTAAAAATTTCGCTAAAGCGCCGCTAGATTGACCATTTCTCCCACTGTGCGACGGCCAGATAAAACTAGCCTAACCTTATCACTGTAGTTCACATGTTTTGTCGCCTCAAGGTGCTTCTACAAATAACCTTCGTAAGGAAAAGCACTCGTCGATTTTTCTTTCTTAAAAATTATATTCAGGGCTGCAGTGGGCACTAACATACATTCCGTGGGTGTGGTTAAGCGTCCTTCAGATACATTATCTACCCACGCGAATGTGACCTCCCAACTAACAAACTCTCCATAACAAAACTCATACAAATTACGAAAGATCTCATAAGACTCTTTTAACATATTTGGATAACCTCATTACATAATTATTGTAAAAAGACTTAAATTAGGTCTCATAGTACTATTTTTATGACGCTACTAGAGTTATTAAACCTTTAAATCTCATAATAAGACCATCTTGATAGAGTCCGACCGATTCCAATTTTTTTTTCAGGTACCG
>NW_023476071.1:0-3093 GCF_013731165.1 Rhagoletis pomonella
GGAAATCGGTATTTTTCTTTTGCCTTTTTGGGGAATTTTCGCGATGATTTGAATTTTGCTTTTTGAATATGTCTAAAAATAAGAATGTGGTATTTTGAGTATATTTGATTTAAAAAACTAAAAGCAGAAATAATCAATATTTTAACCGACTTCCAAAAAAGGAGGAGGTTATCAGTTCGTCGGAATATTTTGTATTTTTTTTATTTGATTTTATGTATGTTGCTGCATAACTTTGGACCACGTCAACCGATAATTCTTTTTGCATCGGAAAGGTAGTGTCTCAGAGGTGGTCCCATACTAATCTGGTTAAGATCCGATCAGTGGATCATGAGATATATATATATATATTTTTTTTTTTATGAGAGTTGAAGTCGGTTTTTTTTTGCTAAAAATTACTTGTTCATAAATTTTTTTAGACACTCTTTTATAAATTGTATACACGGTACTTTACTAAATTTTAATTAACTTTTCCAGATATGTATTCATTAACTTTTTTTCCACCTAAAATGGCACAACTTCAACATTCCTTCCGTTAATGCCTTAACGGCTTGCTGCCGTCAACCAAAAAGCGTTAGAAAAATTATGCGATTTCCGTTTTGTTTAAATTCGATTTTCTAAGCATTTGACAAGTAAAAGGTATGTACACCAATTGATGGCTGGCTGATCGATGTCAGCTTAGGTGTGCGCTGTCAGCTCAAAAGTTTATGTAACGTTCTTATGTCACACACAAACACTCACAATGAAGCCCTGTGCGAACAGCAAATGAATGAATTAATGAATTAACTACCATGTAGAACATACTGACATACATATGTATGTACATATGTACATGCATATCACACATATGATATGCGATTATTGACAACCAAACGCGCATATGACGATCGTCACTCTGGAAATACCCACTGCGCGCGCGCGGCCGCCATACTTGTCAGAATTTCCGCAAAGCCCACAACTGGCAGCGACAGCGCACGCCTGCTGCAAGTGTAGCTTTAACTTAGAATTTAGTTGTTTTTCTCTTTCTGTTTTTATTTTATTTTATTTATTTTTTTTGTAAGTAAACTTTGCTTGGCTTTTGGCAAAAAGCGCGGATTTATTGTAGCGCTCGTAATTTGATCGGTGCATTTACGATGATTGTTGCTGCAACTGCGGCATAGCCTCAGTGTTTAGGCGGCTTTATGTTGGTTGTTGGTAGTTAAAAAGGCAATTGTTGCTTTGCTAATATGTACATATATATGTATGTATGTTTCTACTGGCTTGGGCGGGTTGTGCGTTCGCGTTTGGTCGGTCGCCCGCCCGTTAGTCAAGGTTACGATCATTGCAAGCCGCTTTTGCCACACTTGCTCTTGGCATAGGCGAATGTGTTTGTAACTATGTACATAGCTGTTGTTACCTGTTGCCTTTTAGCGGTTGGTTGTTAGCTGATTGCTTTTTTTTATTTGTCAATTGCTGTCTGTTTGTATGTATGTATGTGCATATGTACCCTGTAGTCAAATGAACTAGTTGTAAACTACCTTACAACTAGTATGAACCGCATGCCCAACTAGTCAGCCAACTATCTTTTTTCCATGCAATCAACTGGTATTTTTAACATGGGGATGTCCTACGAGATGGCAATTGTCAGATTTCGGTCAGAAATATACCAGTATCATACTAGTTCAAAATATACAGAAAAATACTAGTATAATTATGGACCAAAACCACTACTCTGGGAGTAAAAAATAAAATGAATTCATGAATACGCAATAAACAACTTTTAAGTACACTTTAATATATAACAATTTTTTATTTAGCAGCCTTAGATTTGCCAATAATTAGTGTTAAATTTTTTGAGTATTAATTAAAAGAAAAAATAAATACATAGATATTTCAAACTTTCGAATATAAATTTAAATTCATTTTTCATTAAGTGTTATTAAAAGGAAAAGGTTTCAGGTACAATAAATACTATATTTTTATCTTTTTTAATAATATGGAATATGCAAAAGGAAATATTTTAGTTAAAAATAAAATGAATTCTTTAGATAATTTTTGAGTGAACTAAAATAAAAATAAAAGTTTTCATTAAAATAAATTAAATTCATTAACTTTGCACATTTCAATCTATTATTTTTAAAAATAAAAAAAAAATTATAATAATTAATGTTTAAAATTTGAGATTTGGATAAGAATAAAATAAATAAGTAATTCAATCAGTTATTAAATATTCTTAATTTTTGTCTATATTTTGGCTTGTTGATTGATAATAGAAATTTATCAAATAATTATATTAATAGTGTAATTAAAGTCAAGAATAATTGAAAATGAGCAATAATAACAAAATAATGATTTAATTAAAACTAATGAATTAATTGAATTTTTTTTTAAGTAATTAATTCTTAATCATTAAAATGGTGGTAATATCGGTATTTGATCATTAAACGGTTATCCAAAAAAACATGCCTTAATTAATAATCATTATGAGTATTAATCATTATTTAACCAAACTAGTATAACTGAATACGCATTCGATTTAATGGTTTACAATATACCCAAATAAAAGTTATAATATTTTGTGTACTTTATTGTATTAAACTGTCGAAGTTAAATAAAACAGGGCCTGAATAAATCATTTTGTACTTGGTACAAGTCTGGTCATTTTCGAACTAGTTCGGTTTCAGTCAGGGAATTCTAGTTGTAAACTACTATTTTTCCTGACTAGTTTTGGATTTCACTGCAGGGTAAGTCTCCACGCGCGTTGCCTTCACGGCAGAGCGGCGGGCAGTAAACGTCTATTCTTACAATGGTTGCTGTTGCTGCTGATGCTGTTTTTGTTTTTATTTTCGCGTTGCCGCTGGCTATTCGTCGTTACGCTTGAGATGTTGGCCAAAGCCACCTTAAAGCCGTCTATTGTTGCTCTCGCCATGAGACTTGGTAAATTATTAATAATGCATAATACAAACAAATGCGAATTCAATTCGAGACAATAATGGCACAAGTGACAACAACAAGAACAACAAAAACCTCTTATACATGCACATATGTATATATGTATGTAAAAACTATTAGCTATTTTGAGTTCTTTGCAAGTTTTCAAGTGCGAAAATAAGAGTT
>NW_023476072.1:0-3092 GCF_013731165.1 Rhagoletis pomonella
TTTAAATCGTTTAGAAAATGAGTCATTTATGTATACCATTTTATGTGGAATTATTCAATAAATTTCGTTTTACACTATACTTTTTGAAACTATTTGGAGTTAATTATTTTTTGTTTCTTAAAAGCAACCCTGCGTGGTTGGAAGGCGTGTGTACCAATAATTTCATCCCTAGCATATTCATCCCCGAGGAAGGCAGTCGCCAAATTCACCGAAGGTTGTTTACTGGTTATATTGTGACCGTCATATAAAAAGGTTGTTTTGCGCATGATTGTCCTTTTTTTCCAAGCAAATTTCTAACGAAAAATTATCTGCGCAAGAACAACCCCTACCTTTGAAAATTTGCGACCAAGGGCGTGTGTGAATCGGTAGCAAAGTTCTACGGGGAAAGCTGTTGAATAATATTTTTACTATGGTGAGACAGTTTTGCCAATCTGCTGTGTGAAATGAAATCTTTTTTGACAGCAGTAAATTTTTCATAACCGCAGATTTATGCGCAATAAACTATTACAAATTGAGTGAAATTAATATTTTAAGAAAACATCTACCATCATTGATTGCAGTTCATCAACTTAACCTTTTATTTTACGAAAAATTACACACAGCAGCAATCTTTGCAATTGTCGAAATTTTCTATGCATTTGTCAAAAATTTCACTAGCCCTATGGGCTACTGAAATTTTATTCACCTCAAACTTGTCAAAAATTTACTTGCCGCGAACTTTGTTACCGATTCACACACGCTCCAACTGAACGCTGACAATGCAAAAGTGAATTAAAGCGCAGTTAGTCAACGATGTAGCGTAAACTTAGGTTGACGTACGTAGCAGCATATCAAATTTACTGTTGATAGAGAGAGAGAGAAACAACGGCAACGTCACCGCCATGCGGTGGTGAGTTTTCGTTAACACGCGAATCCCATAAGGTAGATCGTGTCTGCGTCAACCTACGTCTACGTTACGTCGTTGACTGTTTAAGCGCAGTTAGTCAACGACGTAGCGTAAACGTAGGTTGACGTACGTAGCAGCATATAAAATTTACTGTTGATAGAGAGAGAGGGAAACAACGGCAACGTCACCGCCATGCGGTGGTGAGTTTTCGTTAACACGCGAATCCCATAAGGTAGATCGTGTCTGCGTCAACCTACGTCTACGTTACGTCGCTGACTGTTTGAGCTTTAACAGCTAATATGCGCGCACCACCAGTGTTGCCATTACTATTTCTGTCGTCCCGCCAGATTAATAAACAAAAATCGCTAGAATCCTGCTAAATCATTTAAATTCTGTAAACTCTTATGAAAAAAAGTTTCTTTTATAATTTAGGAGTTAAACTTTATTTCATAAAATTAGAGATCATATGTTTATAAAAAACCATCAGTTTTTTGACAAAAACAAAATTGGAACTTCGTTATATGTGACCTGGTCTACGAAAAGGGAGCTTACGTGCGAAAACTAGTTTTCTGTGAAAAAGCTGTTAAAAGTAAGCAACTCGTTTCGTCAGTTTCTCATTATCTCGTTAATTGTTCTCCGCGCCGGGCGTCCAGTAAGTGTTGTTGTTGGTCCAGTAAGTGTTGTTGTTGGTCGGAATATTATTATAGTTCATCGTGTAAGTTGCTAGTGTGGAACATTTAAAAAAGTAACACTGAAGAAGTGACGTTTACTGTTTCTGTTGATTATCGTCTTCGCATTTCGCATGAAATGAAACATGAGTGCCGTATACGGACAAAACTACTCAGCATTATTATTTTTGGCCCATAATACGTTTTTCTAGTGTATAATCATGTCTTTATGGCTTATAATTCAATGTTTTGTTCATTACCAATAAATTATGTTTTGTCGTATTTTTACTCTTCTTTCTCTACATTTTTAGTACACTTCTAAGCAAGTTAAGATTTTCTGCTTTTCACCACGTGAAAAAGCATCTCATCTTCCATCCGAATCAACCAAAAAGTGAAAATTGATTTTTTGACACCTAAGCCCCCTTTCCGTAGACCAGGTCACATATAGTTTTGTAACCAGTGTTGGGATTTTGTGGCATTAAATAAAGTAAAAAAATTGGTCATAAGAATGTCGTCTTCGTTTTCGTGACTGTTGAACTCGTTGGAGTTTGTAAAATGTAGTCAATGCAAAACTTATTTGCACTTTTATGTCCATACCTGCAATTAAAAAAAAAAAAAACAAATAAAGCATTTGCACAAGTGCTGTCAAATTAAACACACATCTTTGATTTAATCAAAATGTATATACATACACTTCACTTTGCATCGTTAAAAATCAAAATCTTCAAATCATCAAAAATATATAGATATGCATACATGTAGCTTTTTTCATGTTAGCTGAGCCGAAGATACCTAAAAATATTCGACAACTATATAACACTATTAGAATACCTTTCCCGTCATGTTCAGTGCTTATTTAGTGAATTTTATTCTGGATACGAAAATCTTTTTATACACATAAGTATGTATGATGTTTTGATTTGTCCCAAGTTTTGGTGCTTTTAGGAAAGTTGGCAGCCATGGGGTCTCACATTCGTGAGTACTCACATATACTTGTTCTCTCATTCCGATCACACATACAGATGCAATTCGCGCAAAATTTTCTGTTTCCCCCCGGGCATAATTACCTCAGCTCATCTACCCAACGGTTTGCACATTAGCCCGCGGTTTGCACGTTTGGGCATTTTGCCCGTATGTGCACATTATGCCCATCGCTAACCTAATGTACTCACCAAAATTATTTCTAAAAATACTTGACATCCGCATTCGCCTTCGCATCCGCGGATGTTAGCTTTTAAACATCCGCATCCGCATTCGCATCTAAAATTCCACATTCGCAACATCCCTAGTATGTATGTATTTAGTCCCCTTTCAGACACGTCAAGTCTTCAAGGGAACGCAGTGTCAAATCATTGCCCGGAAACAAACATAACATTGATCCTCAGCGAGGAACCTTGCTGGTCCCGCAGGATGGCTTTCGCCAATTATGAGACTAACGAAATCCCTTATGAGTTCGGGACGAAATAGAGTAATAAGAATAAAATTCAAATGTTAATTCAGATTTCCTCTTTTAAATATGCCAAGCCGGTTATCGCATC
>NW_023476073.1:0-3092 GCF_013731165.1 Rhagoletis pomonella
CTATTATCTTGAAAGCAGATCAGAAAGTAGCAAAGGGAGGACTGAAGCGAACTGATGTATGAGCACCACAAAGGTATATTAGTTGTTGTTATTGCGCTTATGAAGTTTTATTACGTTGGAGGTCGAAGTGTCGAGTTGAGTCGAGTTGAGTCCGGGTCGGTTGGTCAGTCATTCAGTCAGTGAGGCTAAGTTGGTGGAAGAAACTCTTTCACAATGCATGCGCTTAATACCGCAGACGCTGCTAAAGATAAACCCAAATGAGGGACACAGAACAGCACTCCAACAGTCATAGACTAGACGCTGTGGGGTCGGTCAGTGGTGTGCTGCTTAGCTATCTTTTGTGTTTGTTATTGAAAGAAATTGCACTGCGTGCAGAGGAACTTTATGCGCGTAATTGAGAATGCTTTAAGTGAGTAAGTCCATATCTACCAAAGTAAGGTTGCGGGAGACGGTTGTGGCCGCCGTTGATTGTGATGATGAGCTGACTGTGGCAATTTTACAATCATATTTCTTCATTATCGTTGAGTGTGCGGGCATAGTAGAGTTCATTGGATGGTGCAGAAGCAAGGAAGTATGTACATATATGTGTACGAATATACGCATTTCGTGTTATTAATTTTGAAATTGATAAATAATGAACCGAGAAAATAAGATTGCCTTTCATTGATTACGATTCATAGGTACCACAGACGAGTCGAAGAAGTGCGCATTGGGGTCATGGGTGGAAGAATTTCTTTTATTATGACTGGAATTACTGAAAATCCATAAGTGGCAAGTGAATGGATAAGTGAAAGGTCTTTTCCATATTTTACTCTTATTACTTCAAAATAGTTAGAAATCACACAATATGAGTTTAAATACTGTCAGTTCTCCCACATAGATGGAAAAATAATAGCATAAGAATACAGAAATAAAACTGTTGTTAGTAAACCTAGCCATCTGGTCTTTTGGACATGAGAAACTCTCGACAGTCCTAACCTGCGACAGTGTGAACCTAATATTCTAGGCATCACTCCCGAACTCTTCACAACTAGAATAATAATAAAAAGGGAGGTTCCTATTAAAGATCGATGAAATGAAATTTCCGATGGTAAATCACGCAAAATTACGAAAAATATTTTCCGCAGTCATTGCAAGTGGTATAAGCTCAGGCTCAATAAATCTTTGTATAGGAATTATATTCGCGGCGCAGAAAGCAATATTAAATCTAATCCCAAGTTCTTCTGGAGTAATATTAAATCAAATTAAATAAAATTGCTCTAATATACCTGCATCGGTCCAGCTTAACGGGGTGTCAGTTAACTCCATCTCCGAAGCTGTTAATCTTTTTGCTGAATTTTTTTTCTTCCAATTTTATTTCAGGTAATTTTGATAATGATTTTATTCCTGAAGATCTTTTGCCAAATTTAGATACTCCCATTAACTTCGGGAAATGTAAAGTTGACAGACGAGGATGTAGCTAATGGCATTAACCAGCTTAAACTATCCACTAACACTGTCTCTATCTGCCGGAGTTTTCCTCGATGACTGGAAATTGACTTTTATTACGCCAATTCTTAAAAGTGGTAATAAAAATTGTATTGAGAATTATAGGCCGATTTCTAAGCTTACCACTGTCTCAAAACTATTTGAGTCCATAGTTAAAGATAAAATTTACTTTGCTGTTAAACATTTATTATGGTCCCAACCAACATGGGTACGTGCCGGGTAGATCTACGTTAACCAATTTAGCTGCTTTTACAGAGGACTGTTTGGAAACCTTTCAAAAGGGATTCCAAATTGACGCTATATATACCGATTTCTCTAAGGCTTTTGACAGGGTGCCTCATCGAATATTGATAGCTAAACTTGAAGGCCTGGGCTATCATTCAGAGTTTCTGAAGTGGATCACATCCTATCTGTATAATAGACGCTGTGTTGTTCGTTGATTTTAAAGACTTGGGTGTTTATTTTGACACCAAGCTCGCCTTCACCACCCACATAAACTTTATTGTTTCTAAATCATTCGCGATGTTGGCCTTTATTCGTCGCAACTGCTCGTCATTTTCCAATCCTTATACTCTCAAACTGTTGTAGTCGTCTTTAGTTCGGTCGAGGTTAGAATACGCGGTATTTGTTTGAAGACCTTTTCATACAGTTCATGTGAACAGATTGCGAGTCTGTTCAGAGGGCGTTTATACGCTTTGCTTTGCGTCCGTTGAAATTTGTAGACCCTATTCCGTCCTATCGTTCTTGTTGTTCCAGGCGTACTCTGCTCTATAGATTGCTCGCACCTCCTTATGAAAATTCGTTTTAATGTTCCCTCACGTATTCTTCGTTAATGAATTGTTTTTAGTGGGTGTTATTCTTCATCTTTAGACTTCGATTCTTCTTACTCAAAGTTTACTTTTAAGAATTTACTCATAAGACACTTGTCATAAGGGGTTCCCTTATTCTATGCATATATTTGTCATATAGTCTGTAAGCGTCCTGTTTGTTGATAATAATAATAATAAATAATAATAAAATACCCACACCCAGATTCATATCTGGCCAAGGACTGTCACTTCAGCATTATTACCTAAAAAACTCTTTGGAGAATTTATATGCTGTTACAACAACAAACAAACACATAAATCAAATAAAATCAGAAGAGCAACAGTTGTTTTGGGTGAAAAATAAAAACAATCTGCTTGTACTTAAAACACTAGGACATTGACTATCTTTCACAAAAAACGCTTTCTTTTTTCTGTCAGTTAGTTATAGAAGTCCCTTATCGATTGGTGGTTATATTACGAGATACGTATCTACTTAAGTACCTACGTGTGTTTATACATACGTAGAACATTCATTCACCATAACTACAGTACCTACTAAAATTAATTTCCCATTTAAGTGCCTACAACAAATCTCAGCACATTCACCTTTATCAAATTAATCAATTATTAATTGCTTCATTAACAATTCAACGCCATGGAATTATTTAAGAAAGCAAAAGAAGAAGCAACAAAAACACATTAAGATAAGATTATGGTTGGTACCTTCACTTGTCAACAAAGATAACCGAAATGAAATTAACCAAAAAAACAACAAAGCAAAACCTGCAGAATCAG
>NW_023476074.1:0-3092 GCF_013731165.1 Rhagoletis pomonella
GTGTTCACAAATGCGTAAAACGATTTGGGATTAGAAACTATATTGAGTCGAACCCTGTTAATATAATTATTGTAACACTTTTTGTTCAATACATTGTATTTATGCCTAAGAATGGAGTACGCGGAGTAGTGAGAAGACAAGCCATATTTTTTAAAAAGCTTAAAAGCTTTGGATTTTTGATTTTTTAAGCGTTTCAATTCGCCAGTAAACCACTGCGCGTTAGACGTTACGTTAGCTTCCTTAACAAGAGGAATGATTTTACTGAAAATGTGGCGTAAGGAATTGCTAAAATGTAAGGCACTATCTTCAGCATTCCCATCATACTGGGGCCAAGTTATCTTCGATATCTCTAACCTAAGTTTATTATAATCTGCTGTTCTAAATGAGTAACGCTCCGCTCTTGATTTTTTACTGATAAAGCAACATGAGTTGCGTGAATTTATCAAGGACAATTCTAGTGGTGGGTGGTGAGAATCAACAGGGGTAATCAAAGCATAGCTAGGGGCTATTGTGACGTTGGAAACATCGTCCACAAAAACTAAATCCAGACATTTACCTAAGTTATTACTAACAGAGTTGATCTGGTAAAGACTAAGATCTGACAGATCGTTCAAAAATTGATTGAAGAGATCACGAGAGGAATTTGGTACTAGAATACCATCTATTAGATCCCAAGAAACACCCGCAAGATTGAAGTCACCCAGGACAATAACAGTATCGGAGGGCTTCACCATGGCATGTAGAGAGAGCAGTAAGGAGGAGTGTTTTAAATAAACAGAAAGGCTCGAGTTAGGTGGTATATAAGCAGCAACAAGATAAACGCTAATAGAATGATATCTTATTCGAACGCAGAGGAATTCAACTTCATCGGTGTCAGTGAACTCAATTTCTTCAGAAGAAAGGTCAGTCTGGACAGCGATTAAGACGCCTCCACCTTTTTTATTCAAACGGTCGTTTCGAAACACTTCATACTTAGGACACAAAATTTCCGAGTTGAACACATTCGGCTTGAGCCAGGTTTCAGTAAACACCAGTACTTTGAAGTCAAAATCATAGGACTGCAAGTGTAACCTTGCTAGCTTTGTGTTCCAACCTCTCACATTTTGGTAGTAAATGCTAATGGTGAGGTTACTTATTAGTTTTTTGATGCCGAGGTGGAAAGCGGAAGTTGAGCCAAATTTTGCCCTTGCGGTCTAGATCTAAATTCAAATTCGCGAATGAAGGCACCGCTTGGCCAAAAAGATGGGCTCATTACTCTATCAAAGCAGTCTTCGGATATGTCTATTTTAAAAGAAGAAATGCTTCTTTCATACGAGAATCTGAACTTGCGTACATGCAACTCATTTGCTATCAGCCTGGAAGTTAAATACCCCTTCACATCATCGACAGTGGTATCTTTTGAAAACCTAGATATAAAGACCGATTTTTTGGAAGGGGCAACGATTAAATCCCTCGGGACGGGGTTAACGCAATCGGAAACGGTTTCAGATGTGGTAGGGGGTTGCGGAACAGGGGGTTGCGGAACAGCTGTCAACTTTTTGGAAGGAGCAACGATGGCTTCGGATGTGGTAGGGGGTTGAGATGTAGTTGTGGAGTTTTTGGAAGGAGCAACGACTACTTGCATTGGAACGGTGTTGACGCAATCGGAGATGGCTTCAGATGTGGTGGAGGGTTGAGATGAAGCTGTTGAACAGGAATTTAGTGAGGCTCCAGTAGAAGAAGGACGTGGTTGGGGAGATTCAGTCAGCCGAGGAATCGGTGTGTTAAAGCTTATGAGTTCTTTGTTCATAGCTGGAGTCAAAAGTGGGCGGTTCTGCGGAAGATCCAGGTCCACAGTGATGGGATTCAACACAATATTTTCCACGCCTCTCCTACGTCTCTTAAGACCTTTTCCAGGAGAAGGAGAGGAGGAGGAAGTATCTAATAATTTAAATTCTTTGAATTCATCCTCATACTTCTTGAACTTCTCGTTGAGCAGTTTTAGCTCTTTGCTTATCTCCGAAAATCCATTTCTAGCGGTTCTAAATAGTTTACAGAGATCCACAACAGTTTTTTTACACTTTGGACATGACCAGCGAAGTCCATTGTCTCCAATAATCATATCCAGAACTCTCCCATTAATACCAGCACACTTTAAATGAGACAGTTCATCGCAAAGCCAGCACGCCACAAAACGGTCCGAACCGGCTTTTACATTACATTTTTCGAACAGACAGGACATTTTTAGCGAATTTTATTAAAAAAGAATAAAAATAGCGAAATTAGGAATGTATTGTACGAAAACGTTTCAAGCTCACAGTAATTGGCAGTTTAATAGCTAGTGGTCTTATTTAGTGAAGTTCAATGGTTAGAAACCGTGCTGAACTTAACAGTTTTAAAGCCACTGAGTTAACACAATCAGCTGTCACCAAGAAAGCGACTGTCGATGATAAACAAAGGTGTGTGTAAAGCGCGAAAGAAAGAAAACAAATGCGATATTCCTTACACTCTCACGCAAAAGCAACAATAATGCACCAAAACAGGCAAATATGCACGAAGGCCGACTAAATAAAACTTTTCAATCAACGCACTTTATGACTAAATCAAGTCAATTTATTGGAATTTGGCTTCAGTAAACTTTTTACGGTGTGAATAACACAAATTAGAACTGCTTAGCACTTTGTAAACGAGTTAAACTTTGGAAATTCTTTCAAGCGAAAGTTTAAGTGACCGCACAGTACGAACGTTGCCAGAGATGTATTAATTTCTGCAAAACGTGATTTTTAGTTCGCTTGGAAAGTTTTCTTATATGAATATATGTGCATATTGGGACGCTACAAAGATAGTTACATCAAATCTTACCAATTCAGGCCAAAATGACTGCTGATGAGAATGAAAAAGAAAAAGATTTATTGTGCACTTGCACTAGGTAATCACTTTCATTAGCACTCGCGTGGAATAAATTTATACTTGACTTAATGTGGTCGGCTCCGTGGTCACAAAGGGAAAGAACGAATATTGTATGCGGAAATTAATCCTAAGCCGAATAATCAAAAATATGTATCGATAACTTTGCTAACTTAGATCAGGTGATTGTGGAGATGCCCGGAAGG
>NW_023476075.1:0-3092 GCF_013731165.1 Rhagoletis pomonella
CCCATTGAAACATATGCGTTTGAAATCGACGCTTTGCTCGATGCTCGCCACTCCACTATGTTTTTGGCCTAAGTATATTGCGCGTAAAGAAATTTTGAATAACATCAGATAATATTATTATGATTATGATTACTATAACTATTGTGAACTCCTGGCGTGTAATTTCTGGTGTATACCAATGACATCGATATCATCACAACAAAACAAAAAACGTCGAAGTCTGTCCTGCCTTTTCCAAGTTGGGTAAAGAAGCAAAGCGATTGGGTTTGGTGATCAACGACGATTGGGTTTGGTGACGAAGACGAAGTATCTCCTGTCATCAAACAAAGAGTCAGAGCAGTCCCGCCTTGACACACACATTACTGTTGCCAGTTATAATATCGAGAAAGTAGGGAATGTCGTTTACTTGGGAACCAGCATTAACAAAGATAATAATGTCAGTATGGAAATCCAATGCAGAATCACTCTAGCCAACAAATGCAACTTTGGACTGAATAGGCAATTCGGGAGTACAGTTCTCTCTCGACGTATAAAAACCACACTCTATAAGTCACTCATCATGTCCATGCTGGTGTATGGAGCAGAAGCTTAGACCAGGTGGATAAGAACTTGGCTTCACGGGGCATTTCCCATTGTCGTCAGTTGGCACAGAGAGAAACGACTGGCGTTCTTTGTCGACCTCGACCAAAATGGCTTAGGCGTTTACAGCGCCAAATAAGATTGATTATTTATGGCAACGGTTCGTTCAAACAATTACATATCCTTAGCTATCGCTTCGCCCGGAATTGCTACCAGGTGGAAACATTGTTAATTCAGCTCTTAAGCTGCCATTGAACATATAAATCATCGAAGCTCCTACTTGCAATATTTCCAGAACACCCGGTATGGAAAAAGTAGTACAAAAATTTAAACTAATTGTTTGAGATCAGTGCACGATGGCACATAAAAAATTGCTTGAGGGCCTTGATCCATTGTCGCGGGATTTGCATGGAAACGTCCAACCATTCGGGAATGTATTGATATTGCCCTCAGGAGATTTTACGCAAACATTGTCTGTAATTTCTTGATTAACACTAGATAAATGCTTACCTGAAATAGTCAACATTCTGGCTAGACGAACATACATATATACACTGCAGCCAAGGGATTTTCGTGACAAGTACTGGACATTGGGAACGGAAAGCTGCCAGCTAACGAGAGATTAAGACGAATTGTATTGCCTGATAATTTTTTGTAACTAAGGAACATCAAAAGGAGAACTGATGGAAAGAATGTTTCTTAATTAAGAAAATTTATTACAGGCTCACTGAACGAGCTATTCTTGCTGCGAAGAATAAGGACGTCTATCAACTAAATAAGAGTGGTATTGACAACAGTCGTGGCTTGAGCTGGTCTGCTCTTTTACCAAACAACCAGGCCACTTGCTCACTTTGGTGAACACCACTAATGTTATTCAATCCGACATTCAAAGTGACAACCGTTTAGCTGAGGGAGAGCGGGAGACCAGGACTCAAATCGTAACATCCGTTCAACGATCAAAAACCATACGAAAGAAAATTACGTGATACGTCAGGCAGTATAAGCTGAATGAGACAAAGACTACGTTCACGTACGTCATAATCTGAAAAATTTGTTTTTACGTGACGAGTAATACGATATCGTATGTGACGATTCGAGCCCAGGTTTAGAGTTGTGGTCGAGTTAGAGTAGATGAGGAGGTAGGGATTACCTTTGCGAGTGTTTGTGTATCGAGCTCAATGAGTCCGTATGGTTTATAGGTGCACATGAAGTCAGCCACGCACTTCATATACCTGATATGCGAGAGAGAAACAGAGAGAGAGAGAGAGAGATATGTGGATAGGCTGATGAAGCGGTAGCGCAAGATGTGACCGTTTCGCTGTGTATTCATTGAATTTTTGAAATCGATTGATCTTCCAGGGATGACCCCACATACTGATTTGAAAATAGGTGTTCCAATTATAACGTTGCGGAATATTAATCAGCTAAAACTCCGCAACAGTATGCGACTCGCAGTTAAGAAATTGATGAAGAACGTAGTGTAAGTAAAGATTTTTACGTGGCCTTTCAAAGGTGAAGAATTCTCATGATTCCGACTGATACTCCATTTCAATTTTAAAGATTGCAGTTCCGAATTCGATTGACATTCGGAATCACAATCACTATTGCTCAAGGTTATCCTTTGGAAAAGTATGGTTTAGAGTGAGATGCAGATTGGTTCTTAGATGTTGCGTGTTCCCGTGTCGGCAAACCAGATATCCTTGATATCAATGTAGAGAATGGAAACACGACGAATATTGTGTGCACACAAGTACTTATTACAAAATCAAACTCATATGAAACGTATGCTTTGTTTCGTTAATAATTTATCATCCATGTAACAGGAATATGCCACAGCAAAGCGTGGCGGGGTATAGCTAGTATATCTATATATATGAATAATACGCGAAAGGACTTTTTGTCCAGGTCATCAGATCTGAACCATTCGGTTGAATTTCAAAAATGAGGTATCAAATTAAAGGGCTTGATATGTAGATGCGCAGTAGGCTTTTACTTTTACGAAAAGAATTGCCACCTTTTAAAAAATCAAGTTGAGATTATTTATAAATCAATATCATCATATCCCTATCCTTCGCTCGATTTTCAAGAATGAGGTGTGAAATTAAAAGGCTTGGTTGCAGATGTGCAATGAGGTTTTACTTTTTGGTAAGAGTTGCCATAGGTATCAGTCGCAATTGTTATTAAAAGCTTTGCTTCTTAACTGTGCGAGTGTTGCCCCTGTTTAAAAAATCGAATTAAATTTTAAACAGGGAAATTACATAGGTAATTTACAAAATGTTCCCCCACAGGGGTCCAGACTAAAGGAATTTAAAAAGGTAGTAATTTTAAAATGCTTTGAAAAGGGTTGCCACCTGCTTTAAAAGCCGAATTTAGTTATATGCAGTATTAAAATATGGGTGTTAATCGAAAGAGTGCTAAGAAATCTTTAGTTTAAACATCAAAATTTTGTTTGATGGTTTGAAGAGAGTTGCCAGCAGTTGAAAATTTTGAATTTAAATGAATTATGAAGTTTA
>NW_023476076.1:0-3092 GCF_013731165.1 Rhagoletis pomonella
TGCTGGATGGTAATTTGTGATTTCCGCTTCAAATAGGATTAAGTTTTATTTTTTTTTTTGGCTGCTTTGTCTTTGTACTAAGGAAAAATTAAATTCTCATCATGCTTAAGCTACTTATTATGAGATTTTCTTGTGCTTATTTTAATTTCTCTTTCTCGAGTCATACTTTTAAAACCCTGAGTGTTAAGTCTTTGTAAGAATTTTCAGAATGCAAATGCCAGAGTTTGACTTTTGCAGTTGGCACACAATTAAAGCAAAAAACTTCACAAAATATTATTAGAATCCCATCATAACGAAGAATTTATTTGTAAAAATATAAGGCTGATGAGGTGGTGGTAGACGAAACATTGAAATTTTTCGGATTGTGTCGAAGAACCTTAGCTAAGACTTGTGGTCTAAGAAGAGCTATGGTATTTTGGCTATACTTAGCTTTTGTCAGCCTGAATGTAGCGTATTTTGATGCGCTGTCATGGCGTTTAGTCATGGTCAATACCGTCTATGTTTCTTGTCGAGCACAAGATCAGGAAAATCTTTAAATGGTGTGTGGAATTTTCTACAATGGGATTTTAACGATACAAGGTGGAGCATGGAAGGAGAGTTTTTTCGAAGTTTGTAAGAATAATTCCCATAAACTTCAGCTAAGGTTTCTAGTGATAGTCAAGTTGTACCAAAGGTTTCGGAAACGGCTCTTAGCTTTTCGAAAATGTTTCCAAAAATGTAAGCTGAAGCTGAACTCCGATGAAAAATGCGAAGAGCTTAAACTCATAAAATGCACTGGCTGATGGATTTTCGCACCGCGGATACTTGCAGCTTATAATTAGACTGGAGGCATTTTTAGATCCACGAATACCAGGAGCTGTCAGGCACTATGAATAAGGTTCAATACAATCTTTGTTGCCTTGATAGTATTGATGACGATACAAAATACATGAATACTAGACTGTAACTGTCATTTATGATCCACTGTGCTTGGAAAAGAAGCATTTTCGCTGTAGGTGTCAAACTTTAGCTAGACCCAAATGTCTCAACTTTGGTCAAGATATGTTGCGGATGAGCAAACAAATTACTTACTACTACTGTTTCATTTGTTATCGATCAGTTTGTCTATTTGAGAATTCTAGCCCGAAAGTTATCTTTCCATGACAGCTGTAGTGGCATAATTTTTCAATTTCATGTGCGACAATTTTCTTCAAAGATCTTACATTGATTAACTTTAGAATCCTTAATACGGCGCAAACTTTTCCACGATAAATCATTCATTTACTCAATCCCAGGAGGTTTAGCTAGGTATTTGCTTTCATTGCCAGACGAGGACTGGGAATAAATCCTGAAAAGAGGGACTTAGTACTCTTCAGTAGGGAGCACAAGATACCCAACCTCGATGCTGTAGCTCTAGAGAGAAAAACCCTTGAAGTAAAAGAAGAAACCAAAGATCTAGATCTCATACCAAATAGGAAACTAAACGGGGGGCCCAATATTGCCGATAGAGTGCGCAAAGCAACAGTAGCACGATACTCCTGCAGCAGGTCAATAGGAAAAAGATGGGGGATTGAACGCAAAATAATACACTGGCTATACACAGCGATACTTAGACCAATTCCCTATCACGGCATAATGGTATGGTGGGACACCCTTGGGAAAGGCGTAAATTTTAAAAATATCGATAAGGTCCAAATGTCCACATGAGCGTGCGATGAGAACAACACCATTCAAAACACTGTATGCCCTACTAAGTAAACTTTCTTCTGGTAGATCTACATGCAAAACAAATCGCAAGCATTGCGGCTATTCGTATGAATAGTCTAAATAAGTGGTCAAAAACCAGTTATGGTCATGGAAAAAAGATTACGAAGTATTAGGAGCTTCTCTGATGGGTGGACTTCGCCCTTCCTAACCCTGCTCCCAGCGTTTGCGGCCATCCTACCCTCAAGCGAATAGTGGAAATGAGGCGCTCTAAGGAGTGGCGAGTCCATCCATGTATACACAGTTGGCTCAAAGCTCGAGGCACCAACCCTTTCCTACTCCGAACACCTGGGAATCTACTTTAGCTTTAGACTTTCGGACCACTGCAGCAGGCGAAGGCTCTCCGCCATTGCTAGACAATCCTTCCATAACCTGTAGGACCTTAGAAGCGTCGAAATCGCACCTTCTAAAATTACTGTAACTGACTCCACATGCGGCATCCCAATGGGCACGGAGCCTAAGTGTGTCTTACTGACGACCTAACCTAACCTTATATCAACACCAAAAAGCTTTTTTCGCCTTCAATAAACTTTGTCCTTGTGTGATAAAAGTTAAAATCATTCAGCCACGACTATTTCGTAGAGCACTTAAAAAAAAAATAGGTAGCGAAAAAGTTAAAGGTGTCGTACGGAGCATAAAAATCTGCAAAAGTGAGCCAAAACTGCCAATTCTTTGTCACATCAATCATTTACCTGCAAGTGCTTTAAAATTGTTTTCAGATTTTTATTTAAGCAAATAAAAAGGGTAGCAGTACGAAAAAAGCCTATTTGACTTGTCACTATTTATTGAATGCTACTGGAAGGGCGTGAACTAAAGTTCTCGAATCTGATTGCAGCGAAAAGGACACGTGATGAGAAAGTGGACGTAAGTGGAGTGAAACAAAGAAAACGGTGATAAATAAGCAATAAAATGAAATAAAGTATAAAAGGAAAAAGGAAAAGATTGTAGCTAAAGTTAAGTGGGAAATAAAGCGAAACAAAAAAGACCAGCTCATACATTAAAACTATTCACTTGTATACACACTTATGCTCATATGTACATATGTATCTATAAGTATAATAATAGCATAAACATTGAAGGTATTGCATGACACCGTTTTACGCTATTTTCTATGGTCTTTTCGATATTTGGCAATAACAAATTGCAGTAATTTTTCTTGGTACGCAAAGCCTAATGTAATATTTTTTGTAGACGCTCATATATACATATATGTATATTTATATGTACATATCAATTTATCCATTGCGTGTTTTCAAGAGTCTGGTTTCGGTATTTTTATATTATTTGGGTTGGTGTTTTATGTACATAAAGTTAGACATGAACGTAGAAATATTTGCCAAAAATATGCT
>NW_023476077.1:0-3091 GCF_013731165.1 Rhagoletis pomonella
TCTTGAATTCGCAGCCACCATCTGGCTATTCTCGGGATTAGCTCTTTTTTCTGCATAGCTGTCTTAACGGCACTACAGTCGGTCATAACTTTGACAGTTTTACCGGACACATAGTAGCGAAATCTTTCGAAAGTCTCGACCACAGCCAGCGTTTCTTGCTCATAACTGTGGTATTTCTTTTCTTCATCGGTTGTGGAACGGCTATAATAAGCCACGGGTTTTAACCCATCGTCTTCTTTTTGGAGGAGAACTCCAGCGAGACCTGCGTCAGTGTGAATTTCATGCTCGGCGTCAATCTTATATGCTGTAATAACAGGTTTCCTCGTCAAAGCGTCTTTAAGTCGATTGAATGCTTGAATTTGTAGTTCACTCCAGACAAAACGCTGATCTTTGCGTAACAGTTTACGTAATGGCTCAGAAATTATAGCATAATTCGGTACAAAGTTACGGAAATAACCCGTTAAACCTAGGAACTGTCGAACCTCAGTGACTGTCGTCGGTTGCGGAAACTGGTCTACGGCGGAAGTTTTTACACGTCCTGGAGTTATACTGTTCGGAGTTAGTTCATGCCCAAGAAACTCTATCGTTTGCTTTAGATATTCGCATTTGGTTGGGTTTAGCGTAATGCTTAGCTTTTTCAATACGTCCAATATTCGTTCAAGTTTTTCAAACATTTCTGGAACTGTGTTGCTGCCAATAAGGATGTCATCCATATAGTGCAACATGTCGCCTTTACGTGTTCTTTCTTTGACTTTGGCCATCAGCCTCTGGAAAGCAACAGGAGCGTTTTTCAGCCCGAATGGCATACGTTTAAATTCATAGATGCCATCGGTGGTCACAAATGCTGTATACTTTCTGCTATTTGGCTCTATAGGTATTTGGTAGTAACCACTATTCAAGTCGAGTATCGTAAAGTATTTGTATTGCATTGCTTCTTGCAACCGCTCTTCTATGTTAGGCATTGGAAAAATCTCTTTATTCGTATGTAGATTCACTCGCCTATAATCTACACACATGCGGTCGCCCCCGTCTTTCTTTTTCACCATTATTATTGGACTAGCATACTCAGACTGTGATTCGCAGATAATGTCGTTAGTGAGTAGCTCATCTAACATTTTAGCTACTGCAGCTTTTTTCGGTTCGGGTACTCTATATGGTCGTTGACAAATCGGCTCTGCACTGTCGAGCTCAAGTTTCATTTCTATGAGGTCAGTCTTCCCTATTTCTGATAGGTTTTCAGCAAAAACGTCTTGGTATTTATTCAAAAGTTCTGACAATTGTCTACTATAATCTTCGTTTTCGAGATTTACGTTGCTACTATTTAGTTTATTCAAGTTTTTAGAGTCTTTGTTTTGTGCACAGGGCACGTTAGCGGTATCATATTCTTTAAAGTTTAACTCACCATCTTTAATAGTTGCTTCTAGTAAGTTGCTAGTAAACACTTCATGCCCTAATAACACATCCGTGTTCAAAAAGTCGTCGTTCACAACACACATTTCAGTTTTTATCGTTACGTTGTCAATATTTACGGTAACATAGACCTTATGCTTGGTGATCTGGACACCACCACAGATACCCTTGATTCGCACTACACACGGATACATTTCGTTTGCTATAGCCTTTGCTATTGATTTACGTATCATATGGCAATCACTACCACTGTCAAAATATGCAATTACTGCTTTGTCGTTAACTAAAATTTCTTTTTCGAAAAGTTTAGTCGTACTACATTGCTTTACTGTAGGGTTCTTTCCGCAATTGACTGGTTCGTTTCGCGCGTGCACTTTTTGACAATCTTTACAACGTTGCCTTTTCTGCGGTTTCGGACAACTACTAGCATAGTGCCCCTTTTCGTTGCAATTGTAACACGTCACCGATTTATCGTTTATTCTATTTGGCTTCTCATTAGTTTCACTTTTTGCCTCCATTTTCTTATTGTCATTAAAACTTCGAGAGCTAGTTGGCAAATTCTTCAGATACTCATCAAGCGTTTCGCGCATTTCCTTCGTTGATTTAAATTTAATTACCGCGATTGCCGATTGTACTTCGCGATACTTTAAACCCTCGCGTGTATATTTAATAATAGCAGATTCACTCAGTCCATATCGCTTTCCCATTGCACTCATACGGAAGCAATAATCTACTACCCTTTCGCCTTGCCTACGCGTAGCACTGTTCATATTCTATTAATGTCTGCTTCATCTAAGCTTTTACCGAACTCTTCAATAATCGCTTTTGAAAAATCAGCCCAGGTGGACCATAAACACTGGCACCCATCTACCCACATTCGCGCAACACCTTTCATTCGGCTGTATACCGCTAAGAGTAAACACTTCTCTTCCCACCCATAGGCTATCATCGCACTATCAACACGGTCAACGAATTGTTCTGCAGTTAACGTAATGTTATTTGTGGGGTCAAACTCTGGGATTGTCTCCGCGATTTCTTTTACCGAGTATCTAGTACGTACGGTAGACATACTTGAAATATCAAGCACAGGTCCTGCATCAGGAGTACTAGCAGCAGGCACAACTTGTGGTGCAGCTGTATTTTGCGCACTAGACACGACACTCAATACGCCAGTTAACATTTGCTTCAATTCATTTATCTGATCCTGAAGTGACACACTTGCGTCCGCCGCTGCAGCCTCGTCAGCGGTATTCTGATTTTCCGGCATTTCGACTTCGTTCGATTTTAATACTTCAGATAGACGTTGGATTAGTTCACTTTTTGTGCCGGTGGTACGTGAATTTTTCTCACGTAAAATATCTTTTAACTGCCTTACACTCAACAATGTGAGCTTCACTAACATTTTCTGTTTTTTACTTTTAAATCAGAACTTCTCTTTGTTTTTGTTTTCGTTTTGCAATTCTTATCGGAAAATTCTTAAACTTCAATTCATCTTACTTTGCAACTTGTGCCATTCACAACGGACACTTTTTTTCTTGTTCATACGCTCTTCTCGTTCTCACTGCTGTATTTTTGTGTTATTGTCGTTAACACTTCGTTGTATTTCGTTATTTGATGCCACTATATGTAGCTCAGATTGGGAAATTCTTCACACTCGTTGCGTCTCTACCGGTGGTCTTTA
>NW_023476078.1:0-3091 GCF_013731165.1 Rhagoletis pomonella
GAGAAAATGAATTAATTCCGATTGTAAGTTGCAATTTGGTATACAAATGAGGTATTAAAAAGAATAAAATTATTCCAAATATCGCCTGAAGCGATAAGAAAAGGACTCATTCAGATAATAAGAAAACGACTCGCCCAGGCGAGTTGCCTTCGGCGGACGTTTTAGAGCGACCGGTAATAAGAAATCGATTCGATGGCAATATTACCGGCAATAAATTTGTTTCCGAGGGCGACACGTTTTCTTATTACCGGCAACACAAATTGTTTGGTGGGTGCTCATACACATGTGTGTGCATAAGTGTAAAACAAACTCTACTCACAGAAAAGTGTGTGCTGTTTGTTATTAAGCACATGCACATGTGTGTGAGCCGATTTTTGTACAAATTTCAGCCCATGCACATGCACATAATATATTCTTAAAAGAATTTGTTTATTAAACGTTATTTTTTGAAAGACAATTCAATAAAAAGTGAGATGTTGTTTGTTTTTTATATGACAGAAAACATATTAAAAAATTATTTTAAGATTTGAGTTAGAACTCGAAGTGTATAAGTTTCTCTACGCATAGCACACACATGTGCGTGTGCTTTACATTAATAAAAAGAAAGTATACACATGTGCCCATGCTGTTTACCAAACGGCACACACATGTGATGTGAGCAAATTTTTAATTTTTTATATGCACAGCACACGTGTGTGAGCTTAAAATGTTAGGATGTGCTGCACATGTGTGTGCAAATACGAACCCTGGTTATTTGAAGCGTTCGGACGTTCCGATTTTCAATATACTTACAATCGATAATCCTATAACTTTCCGAAAAAAAATTTATGCGACTTGCAAGAGTAACAAAAACTAGCTTTTGTATTAAAATTTGGACAAATAAAGTAAACGGTACGACTATTTTTTTTGTACGGAAAGTATATTTTGCGTCCGAACGCTTAAAAAAAGCACAATTCGTAATTTAACTTTAGACCTTTCCTAGTATATTTATACCCGAGCGCACTTGTGCACAAGGGTATTATAATTTTATTCACATAACGGTTGTTTTAAACAGCCAAAACGAATCGAGATAGATATAGACATATATATACATAAATGATCAGAATGAAAAGAGAAATTGATTAAGCGGTGACTGTCCGTCTGTCCGTCTGTCTGTCTGTGAACACGATAACTCGAGAAAAAATTGAGATATGTCAACAAAATTTGGTAAGTAGGTTTCCCTTTATCCAAGGTAGGTTGGGATTGAAAATGGGCAGAATCGGACAATAACCACGCCCACCTCCCATATAACGGTATTTTCGAAAAATGCAAAAACTACGATATTTCCGCAAATACTGGATCCAAATTGTTGAAAGTTGGTATGCGAAGTAGAAACTTGGCATAAAATAAGACAGTTATGAAATTTTGGGAGAATGGGCGTGGCCCCGCCACCTTATGATAAAAAGCTGTATCTCTGGAGTCCCTTTACCAATCCCCACCAAACTCGCTGAGAACATTACTTAGGGCTTAAAAAGAAACCTGTTGAAAATTTTTGAAATCCGACAAGAACCACGCCCACCTCCCATATAACGGTAATTTACAGAAATACGAAAACTGCGATAAATAAGTAACTATTTAAGCTAATTTACTCTAAATCGACATATGGGCATTCCCATGGTGGCGCACGTGACAGTCGTACGATTTCAATGTGATACAAAAAAGGAATACCATTTGTTTTCTTTAACTTTTTTGGGCCATTGTATAGCACGTAATTAGCTCTATATTTAACCGAAAAATTAAATCAATCGAACTGCTTGGTCCTGAAATATAAGCATTTAAAGAGAGGTTCGTTACGTTACAAAAAATGGAAGTTGATTTTTTCAATCCAATTCAGGGTCAATTTATTAGAAATCTATGATTTATTATGTTTCAACCACATGCGCCAAATTCGAACCAAATCGGACCATAAATACGGTTTTTCGAAATATCTCGACCTTGGCACCACCTAGGAAGACCAATTTATGCAAACATTATTCTTCTTACATAGCCAGTATATATTTTAAAAAGCAGACAAATCGGCCCGTAAATACGTTAGATATAAAACTTTTATTTTTTTTTTGTCGTGGTGGACCTTCCGCTGGAAACACCCATATGCAATAACCTCTTAGCAGAAAATTATAATTAGAGAAATTTTTGGAAAATGGGCGCGGCACCGCCCATGACGGCGTTCTGGAAGGTATGATTTCTCCGATAACCAAAATTTTTGAAAGTGTAGTTGGAAAGACGCAAATATCTTGAAATGAAATGGACCAATTAGTCCAATATTTTGGTGGATGAAAGTCAAAATATGTAGTTATCGATTGGCATCTACAAATTTTGTCCAAGCAAAATTTTATTTTTTTGCTCTTGGTTGACACTTTCCAGGAAACACCCATATATATAAGTCGTGGCGTGGTTTGCTGTAGCTGTACTCTAGCTTGCCGTTATGTGTAAATTGTTGCGTGGTTCTCGATGTACAAAAGGTTGTTTTTTATTTTTAATTTTCCGTTGTAATGTTTTACTTATGTATGCGCTGGCGTTGGTTGTCGTTAATGATGCGTATCATGAGCCAACTAACAAGACTTGCGTTCCCCAACTTTGCTGGGTTAAAACCTGTAAAACTGTCAAAAGGCAAAAGAAGCCAGAGAACCGAGTACGGAAACGCTTTCTGGCAAATTCCTGTAAATTCTTGCAACCTCTTGCGAGTTAGGGAACGCAACTATTATCACGCAATCGGAAAAGAATGAAAAAAGTAAATTTCTGAGCGTTTTTGACATCTGCCTAAGAATGAAAACAAACAAAGAAAACGAAAAGGCGCGGGGATTGGGTGCCATTCATAATGTAATAAACAAAGTGAAATCAATATCACTGTGAGACAAATGGTAGGGGTCATTGATCGGGGAAGGGTTCAAACTACCGGGGAAAGTTATATCGGTAAAAAAGAAGTTATACGTGTCCCGGCGTTTCGCTGGGTCGCGTCTAGGAATCGAGATATATATATAACTATCATATAGGGCAAATTGTCACCTTTGGTGGTCTTTCTCTGACATAACTCGAGAACCAATAGTCCGAT
>NW_023476079.1:0-3091 GCF_013731165.1 Rhagoletis pomonella
TTAAGATATCTTAATTTTTACTCGAGTTATCGTGTGCACAGACGGACAGACGGACGGACGGACGGACGGACGGACAGACAGTCACCGCTTAATCGATTTCTCTTTTCATCCTGATCATTTATGTATACATTTGTCTATATCTATCTCGATTCGTTTTGCCTGTTACAAACAACGGTTATGTGAACAAAGTTATAATACCCTTGTGCACAAGTGCGCTCGGGTATAAAAATATCTTTTAATTAAAGCAGGAAGAGAAGTATTACTTAATAAGCGAGACGGAGAGCAAACAACAACTCACGCTCACTTGTTTTAATCAGGAAACAATAGTTTGGCAACGATCACAATATTCCAGGCACAAGTATAATTTTATTGAACGTAAACAGTAGGCCGTATGCATAAAAGCGCTATGCAAATGCTTTTTATTAAAATTTCAAACCTTTTACTAGATTTTTTTTTAATAAATTTAAGTGAAAGGTATGAAATTATAAGTAAAAGCAATTGTTTAGTTTTTATGCATACGACCCAATGTCATGACTTTGAGACAATGTACTGGGTGAACAACATTGCCGGTAGTAAATTTGAAATGACTTGAAGGGAACCTCCCATTTGGCTAGGTGACAAGATCAACGGAAATAAGGTCAACTGACATTATTTCGCATACTGGTGCGAAACAAAGTTAACTGACATTATTACCTTTTTCAAAAGCCAATCAAGTCAAGAAAAATAAAGAAAATGATGCATAGCGTCAAAAATTCTTGAAGTATGTCGATTCAAAGAAAGAAAGCGTGCCAAAATGTTGTCCTTGCATCGTACGTCAGATATGAATGTTGTTACAATAAACATTGGTTATTGCCAAATCCTCTGGCCGCTGTGGTGTAGTGGTAAGCAGTACGCGCTTCCACTCCGCAGCGCCTGGGTTCAAGCCCTGGCCAAAACAACATCGCACATCGGCGTAAAACTGTAGGTCCCTCCGCTTTGTGTGACAACATCAAGGCGCACGCCACAAATCGGAGGAGAAGCTCGGCCAAACACTAACATATGTGTAAGCGCCAATCTATTATATATTATTATTATATTACAAAATCCTCAGTGCTATTAATCAACACAAAATCATGAACCACCACCAATTGATTTTATTAAAAAATTTAAAATTACGAATATAATAAAATCCCGATGCATAAATTAGCATATTTTGAACGAATTCGGAACGTCTAAGGTGGAAAAGAAACCTTTTGTATAAGCAAACAATTATAGAAAAGGAATTTTCTTACACTGTGTTCATGTCGCCGCCAACAATTTGTGACATCATTTAAAAGCAGCTAAGGAGACCGACACTATTTATTAGATGGCACATTCAAATTAATGCAAAACTGCAGGTATAAACAATAATTGATTATTTATTATTGGAAGCAAGATAATGTAAATTGATTGATTGGTTTTCACAGACTTTTGAAGCAAAAATTATATGCTTTTTTACTGCAGACAAATTATTGTCAACACAGCAAAAATCTTCCAATAACTTAAAAATATATAAAAATGTTAAATATCGACGGCTATATCCAATAATACCCTTTATCTGCAATTTTTATAAAAACTACCGGCCGCCGCGCAGCTACGCAAATTTAGTATTTGAAATAACAATAATGTCATAGGATTTTATTTCACTTTTGAAAAGCTAATGATGTCAATTAACTTTATTTCGCACCAGTATGCGAAATAGTGTCAATTGACCTTATTACCGTTGATCTTATTACCTGTTACTATATGGCTAGTGGAATGTGCCTAATATTTAGTTTTTTGAATAAGGTACTCCTAGATATCAAAAATCTACACTGTTCAACGCTTATGATGTGTAACCACGATTTTATTCAAGACAAATACGCCAGAAATGGAAAATTATAGCTTTTAGATGATCAGTGTTATTTGTTGTTATTGTTTGGTACCGCCACATATGTGGTCTCGCTTTACGGTGCAAAACCCAAACAGTTACTCATTGGTTTCTCGAGAAAATGTTGATCCTCAAAGCGTCCAGGGCACAATTAACCATCCCAAATGGTGATTTTGTTTACCGCAAGTATAAAAATTGTCCTTCGTTATAATTCGAGCACCAATTAAAATAACCAGTTATAACACAAAATGTATGTAAATATACGTATGAATATATCGATATCGTTGACCTCATTGCCGTTATGGTTAGTAAAAGTTATATCTGTCAGCATCGCTATTGATAGGCTAGCTTATCGATGTTCTTACCAGCGTGTATATAATCTGATAAACCATTGTTCCATTCGGTTGATTGGTTCAAACCACAACTCCAGGTTTAACCTGAAAGGAGACCAATAAACAAGTGCTAGCTTGGAAACACCACACTTGTTTTACCAACCGTCGGTCAGCTGTAAATAACTGTTTATTCTCTTTTTGTTAAGTTACAACCACGACGAGAAGGGTAAGACTCCAGTCCAAGGCTGTTTAACACATTCTATAGGATTTATGCCTTCGATTGGTAAGTAAGTAATTGGTTCATCAAACAAATGAGTGTAAAATTTAAAAAAAATTTAACCTTTTGAATATTTAATTAAAAATATCCTGACCAGGATTTTTGAATCAATCCACTCGTGAAATATTTCCTAACACGTTAAATTTCATACAAAGTAGATTTCATCCATTAATTAAATGGATGAAGGACGTGCCCTTGTCAGATCTCCTACCAATAGATAATGTCAGGAGTTGAGTAGAAGCAACGAAAGCTTATTTGAGACAAGTAATGCAGGATTGGTCCATGTGGGTACGTATGCTTTTATGGACATTATTTATTAAAAACTTTAATCGGTGGCATAGAGCAATTATACATATGCCAGCGCAGATTAGTATTCCTACCAAAAATTTTGGCTCTACATTTTTTGGATCACCCTCGTATGCATATGAGTACATATGGTACGTACATACATTTGTAGCACTTAGTTGACCAAATTCGAAAAACACCGAAAGAAGTAATCCGTGCAATCGAAAAAATTTTTTCGAACGTCAGCATAAACGAAAAAACGCTCATTCAGAAGTGTTGGGATTGCAACTACAATTTGAAGTAAGTAGT
>NW_023476080.1:0-3091 GCF_013731165.1 Rhagoletis pomonella
AGTTTTGCTAAGTTATTTAAGACGGCAAATATGCCTTCTGACAACCACCAAACCGTAATATTAGAAGACAAATGCGTCACTAAAAATCATGAACGTGAAGTCTTGGTGAAATTGTTGGACCAAAATGTTTCAATACACGGTTAAAAATTTCGGTTTTAATTTTAAACTTTTTGGACTACATATATGACCAAACTACATAAATTCAGTTTCAAATAAAAACCTTCTAAATTTAAAAAAAGAGGGCACATATGTTGGGTTTAGAATTTAAACAGTTCGGTTTAAATTTTAAACCCAAACATTTTCATAATTAAGAATAAAAAATAAAAATAAAATTTCATGGTCGGTCTGACAGCCTAAGGGCCAATTTCACAGTGCGTAGTTAACTCAGAATCGACAGTTAACTAGAGATTTTCAGTACAAAATTCTGTAGTTAACTCCCGATTCTGAGTTAACTACGCATTGTGAAATTGGCCCTTAGTAGCAACCAATTGTATCAAGCAGCTTTGCACTTTCAGCTACAGCCACGCATGTAAATTTGCTTTCATATGTTGAGTTTTAATCAACACCACATTTCGCTGTGTGCAAACATTTTCTATTTCGGTTTAGATTTTAAACCAAATTGTCTATATATGAAACATAGAAACTAGAATTAAAACATTTTGGTTTGATTTTTAAACCACGAACTTTTTGGACTAAAATTTAAAACTAAATATATTAAAAATTGCTTAAAACTATTGACTGGTTTAAAAAGTAGCGCGGTTTAAAAATTAAACCCAAATTTTTGACCGTGTACAAAAAATGTATTTTGTGCCGGCCGAAGTTCGCCGGGTCTGCTAGTGTATGTATAAAAACTAATTTATAAAACTTTTAATTAATTTTAATCTTTTAAGACATTTTCTTATTTCAATTTAATATAATAAGTATGTACTTATCTAGGCATTCTACATTAGTTTCTCTGTAAGGCATTATTTGTTCGCTTCTCTGGATTCTGTTTAACCAGGCGTTCTCCAGGCGTTTCGTTTCTGTGGTAATCGTGTTTTTTGCTGGGTATGTACATCAGTGGTCGGCGCTTCATACCACAATTGTGGACATTGTTGCCAACTTACTGCTTTTCGCACTAAATTTAGTGCCTTTCGTTATTAAAAACTGAGAATCTTAAAAAAATATTAAAAAATTTTAGCAATCGTAAGTTTTGTAAGCAACTTTACAAAAATGGAAACGAAATCACGGCACGATGACAGTCATAAGCGAGAGAGCATATGTTTACCAACAAGATATGTGGAAGCACTTTCAATCAATCCAGAATTACATCCGGAATTCGCCATTGCTAGGGCCAGAAATCGATCTTTAGACCTTTAGTTTGGGCTAAATTTGTTATATTTTTTTAAGACTATTTAAAAAAGCAACATCATCTCCTAACAGTAAAGTTATTATCTAACGAGCCTTTTGAAAAAATACAGCTTTTTTGACACAAACCTATTTTTCTCACTATGCGCCAGTGGATAATACGCTCAAATAAGACAAACGGGAAACCAAATTTCGTTATGTGTCTGGTGTTAAGCGGTCGGAAAGAAAAGTTCTTTAGGATCCTTTAGTTTAAATAGATTCAAACTATCACATAAATAGTTCATGAAAGTTCATTTCTTCTTTTTGTTTGTGTTTGATAGGAACTGTAGACAAATTTAAGCAAAACTAAGAAAAATATAATATTAAAACAGTCAGGAAAAATTACGCAATTTTTCTTACATCTAAGCGAAACAGCAACGCTGGACACACAAGAACAAGAATCTTAACGTCGCTTGTACGAAAATATTTGTAATTTTAATATTCTTATTAAGCTTTGTACCACGATTATTTTATTAGGAAAAATTGAAAAAGCAACAAATCTAAGCAGTAGAAGTTATAGCAGCTATTTCAGAGATCACCACATCTCCCCATCAGACTTCTTTTTACTAGACTTCCAGCAGGGATCGAACCCGCGTCATCGACGTCCAAAGTCAGGGTCGTTAACCACTGAGCTATGCACACCCCGAATAAGGAAAATGAATAAGCAACATGAGTTGCATGTGGTGATCTCCGAAATAGCTGCTATACCTTCTACCGCTCAGACTTTGTTGCTTTTTCCATATTTCCTAATAAAATAATCGTGGTACAAAGCTCGATAAGAATATTAAAATTAAATGTTAATAAGCCACAATAACATTGACAAATACGTTGTTTTGGAAGAGCCTGCCTGAAAACTATACAATAAAGCTGAAATTAGTCGAGAACGCAGAACGTATACTTAAACGCAGTCTGTATACGCAGAATTTTGTCGATTACTGGAGCCCTCAGTGTTGCTTACTACACTGTTGCCACTCTTCAATGCCTTTTCATTAACTTACCCTTTCAACTATAATTTTTCGTACTATAATAGATTGTAGCTAAATATAAACTACTTAGTTTTCAACAAAAGCCTTATTCAATAGTAAATTTCAAATATTTTAAACATATTTTGAATATGAACTTATAACTTTTTTACCATCTGCAAAACTGAAGAAGTGGCAACCATCTAAAGAAGGAGAAATCAGCTGACACGGAAGACGTGGCACTTCCCATACACATCGAATTTTTGATACTGCATATCTGTGAATGTGTTCATGGAAGAGTACTGGAACTTGGTATGTACAAGATATATAAAACACGACTGGTCATGAAGAAAACTTGGGGCTATTGGAAAAAGGGACGTGGCACCTCCCATGGTAAATTACTCGAAAATGGTATAGAGATACATGAAATCAATCCCATGCTCTTAAATAAAATTGGAGTTATTTGAAAAGGGGGCGTGGCGCCTTTCAAACGCACTGAAACTATTACGTATCTTTGTATGCATGTATAGTTTTGCTAAGTTATTTAAGACGGCAAATATGCCTTCTGACAACCACCAAACCGTAATATTAGAAGACAAATGCGTCACTAAAAATCATGAACGTGAAGTCTTGGTGAAATTGTTGGACCAAAATGTTTCAATACACGGTTAAAAATTTCGGTTTTAATTTTAAACTTTTTGGACTACATATATGACCAAACTACATAAATTCAGTTTCAAATA
>NW_023476081.1:0-1702 GCF_013731165.1 Rhagoletis pomonella
CACTCGGGCTCATAAGTGTTAGTCTATATGGTAGATTATCCTTTATTTTGGTTGTGCTTTTCTTTATGGTATTCTTTATTGCTGCTTGGTATTCTTCAGTGGGATCTTTTCCCAATTTGTTGCACCCTATTTCAGTTATTAGATTTTCAGTTTTCTCTATGTAATCTTTTTTATCAATTAATACGGTGGTATTGCCTTTGTCTGCTTTTGTGGTTATAACATTGTTTGCCCATAGCTTTTCTTTGAGCCCTTTTATGGCTTGGTTTTCGTTCTTCTGCTTCCTAGTTTTCTTGGTCTTTATGTCTTTTTCAATTATGTGCCGACATATGTGTCTGGCTTGCTCCTGTTCTTCAGTTGGAAGCCGTGATATAATAACTTCAGTATCCACGATGGTTTGTTCAAGTTCCCTCTTTCGGTTGTAACTTTCAATGCTGTGTTTGAGGCCTTTTTTTAATAGTTCTGCTTCTTGCTCATTGATGTAAACCTCCGTCAAGTTTACAAATCGGGAGTGGAATTTCTGTTCTGCATTTTTCATGATTTTGTTGTTGCTTTGTTTCGTCCTCAGGCTATCGAGTTTCTTGTTCAACCTGTCATACTCCTTCTTCATGAGTTTTTTATTATCGGCTTTTATTTTCTCTATTATTTCCATTAAGATTTGGATTGGCAGATGCTCCGCTAACTGTAGGTGGATGGCCAATAGCTCCGCATTTGTATGTTCCTTTTTGGCGTGCAAGTTTTTTAATTCACATTGGATGTAGTTGTTCTCGGCTCTCCTAACAATTTTCTGACTCGCTGCTGTTTTTTATTTCGGTTTCATTTGTGCGTACTTTGGTATAATATTCACAGCAATACACGCTTTATTAAACCAAATATTGGCGTTTGTGTTGTTGATCTCAGTGAACGTCGTTGGTATACAGTCAATAATAAGTTGGTTTTGGAATAATAAGCCTGACTTGCATAAATAATTCCTTTTTGGTTGTTGTTGTTTCCGCCAGGGTGGGTGTATGATGTATTTTGGAACGAATTTCCGTCATCCCTTGGCAAATTTGGTTTGGAGACCAACCGGTTTCGGCGTTGTGCCATCTTCAGTGACATTTTTCGTTCTGCATAGTTTTTGTTGGTTGCTCGTATTTATACTCCTTGTTAACTACCTCTTTCTTTTGTTAGGTACGTCTTTTTAGTTTTGCAGTGTTTGCGGTGCTCAAGTTTTTTTACCCTCCATTCCTGCCCATCCGCACGAAGGGCGCAGTCCGCATGACGTACGGAAGCAGTATGTATTTAAAATTTTTTGCGCCGAGTCAAGATAGGCAGGAGTTTGTTAAGTGTCGAGATCTAAAACTGTTCAGCTACAGAACTAAATTCATCAGCCGATTTTATGTCTTTATTTTAATTATTCATTTATTGAGGGAGGACAGTATGGATTTCTTAATGCAGAAAAGCGGATCTGATATATCAAACGTGCTGGAATGAGAGTTAAAATCCTGGCATAAGCAACCGAGTGGGTCGTGCAATTCAAAATTAGTTTTACAAGCTTTCAGAAATAGGGGGCAAAAGTGTCTTGATATCCGGGAGGGAACATTAGGGTTAACTTCGCCAAGAAGAAGCGGACTTGAAATTGAGCCTGTTAGTAATTTAACTATAACAAGTAAGAAAGTCTAAGTTCGGGCGGAGCCGAACATTAAATACCCGGCGCACGTATTAA
>NW_023476081.1:1802-3091 GCF_013731165.1 Rhagoletis pomonella
GTTTGTTAAGTGTCGAGATCTAAAACTGTTCAGCTACAGAACTAAATTCATCAGCCGATTTTATGTCTTTATTTTAATGATTCATTTATTGAGGGAGGACAGTATGGACTTCTTAATGCAGAAAAGCGGATCTGATATATCAAACGTGCTGGAATGAGAGTTAAAGCAAGAGTTTTTAAGCAACGGAATGGGTCGTGCAATTCAAAATTAGTTTTACAAGCTTTCAGAAATAGGGGGCAAAAGTGTCTTGATATCCGGGAGGGAACATTAGGGTTAACTTCGCCAAGAAGAAGCGGACTTGAAATTGAGCCTGTTAGTAATTTAACTATAACAAGTAAGAAAGTCTAAGTTCGGGCGGAGCCGAACATTAAATACCCGGCACACGTATTAAATATGTGTTTTTCACCTTACCGAAAGCTACCGCTACATGGTACTCCGCTTTCAATAACTTTCAACGTTTCGCTTTTATGTGGCAAGCACAATAACCATACCGAGTTTGGTACAAATTGGTAGAACGGTCACCGAGATACATATATGTGATCATAAGTGGGCGGTGCCACGCCCATTTTCCAAAATTTTATCACAAACGTATTTCTTGGTTAAGAAATTGTTGCAAGCATCAATTTTGCACAAATTAGCCTTAATATTTACTGATTTATCGAAGATTTTGTATTTCTCTAAATTACCGTTATATAGGATGTGGGCGTGGTTATTGTCCGATTTTAAAAATTTTCGGCCATTTGGTATGTTGTGTGAATGCCAACAACTGTGCCAAGTTTGGAAGAAATTGGTACAGCGGTTACCAAGATATACATATGTAACCATAAGTGGGCGAGGCTACGCTCATTTTCCGAAAATTTATAATATTCTTATTTTTCACCTAAAACTTATTGTAAATATCAATTTTGAGTGAATAATCTCCAGTAGTTACTAAAATATCGCAGTTTTCGTATTTCTCTAAATTACCGTTTTATGTAATGTGGCGTGGTTATTGTCCGATTTTAAAAATTTTCAGCCGTTTGGTATGTTGTGCGAAGGCCAACAACTGTGCCAAGTTTGGAAGAAATTGGTATAGCGGTTACCAAGATATACACATGTAACCATGAGTGGGCGTGGCTACGCCCATTTTCCGAAAATTTATAATATTCTTATTTTTCGTCTAAAACTTATTGTAAATATCAATTTTGAGTGAATAATCTCCAGTAGTTACTAAAACTGCGATATTTTAGTAACTACTGGAGATTATTCACTCAAAATTGATATTTACAATAAGTTTTAGACGAAAAATA
>NW_023476082.1:0-3090 GCF_013731165.1 Rhagoletis pomonella
GTGGTGCAATATATTTAGGTCGCGGACCTAAACATACCGGCCCCCTTGCCGTAAGCAAGCTATGAAAAAAAGGAGTCGCGTCTCAACCGTCACACGCACGTGAGGAAAGTCTTAAGGACTAACTATAATATGCAGCGCGGATTTTGTACTGCGCGGGTCTGCTTATTCGCCAACGCTTTCGTCGCGACCGGCTCATCTGAGGCTGTGGAGAAAAGGACATTGTTAATTGGAACAGACGTGGTTTGAAATTTCAATGCACTTTTTTTATTTAAATTTTAAGGTATGTGTGTGATGAGTGTGTGTGTATGTGTGGTTTTGTCTTCTTAATCTCTACGTTTATGGTTGGCAGGCTCCCGAAATAACCAGACCGTATATGGTCGCCTGGACCAGGAGACCACCCACGGTGGATGGGGGGGTCCCGCTCACCATCATCTGCGCATGCAAATCGAGGCCCAGTGTGAGGCGTATTGGTGACTCGCGAAAGAATTTCGGATCCGCCAAGCGCATGAACTGGAACGGGGCCGCAACCTTAGGGTCCAGGTTCGACGGTGGACTCAGACGTATATGGTGGTCCAGCACGACTGCTTGTGTCGTAATGCGGTCGGAGCTGCTGTATCTTCCTCGCATGGTGACCGTGCAACGCTGCAGACGTCCTGATCCGTTGCATTCCAGTTGGAGATCTCTCACCAGTTCCGAATCAACCAATGAGTTTGGTGCGCAAGGGTCAATCATTGCGCGAACCAAATGAAGGCGGCCCCTTGCTTCAATCCGCACTATTGCGGTCGGCGCGATGGGGATAAGCGCACGAATGATCGGCGTTGATATGGCGCTTTGCACTAGGCGGCCCGTTCGGAAGCCGGTCGGTGGAGCGCGTTGTAAGGCACGACTATTAATGTTGCTGTCGTTTGTGCGAGTTTTGTGGTATGGTGCTGCTTTGCGTAGCCTAGACGATCGCTTAGACGAGCGGAAAGTACAAGTTTCCGCGCCGTCGTGTCGTTTTGGCTTGCGTTGCGATCGTGATGCCGGGCGGACAGGACTGGTTTCCGCGCCGCCGTGTTGCCGCCAGTTGTGTTGTTGACGCGTTTGCGAGCGGAAACGACGAGTTTCCGCGTCGCGTCGGTTGTATTGCTGACGCGTTTGCGAGCGGAAAGGACGAGTTTCCGCGTCGCGCCAGTTGTGTTGTGTACGCGTTGGCGAGCGGAAAGGACGAGTTTCCGCGTCGCCCGCGCGTGGTTTTAACTGGTCTAACGGTCTCGGTGTGCCAGTTCCAGAGTTGCGCTTTTGTCGCTCATGTGGGGAAGAGTCTGTCCTCTCTAACCCCTCCAACTCCTCCTCTTCGACCTGCTGCGCCCACGACTTCGTCTGCTCCGTAACGTCGATAGAGAGTGCCCCGTCCGAGCTCTCGCCGTCGTTGATCGCGTTCGCTGGGTGCCTTTGGTCTTCGCAGTCATCGAGATGGAGCGAGGTGTGATGCTTTTCGCGACATCGGTGGAATCGATCCGTGCTGCTGCACATGTCGAGGCGGTGGAACGGCGAGAGGCAGTTTGGGCAATATTTATGCAGCAGGACTGCACGCAGCCTTGCTTCGACCGCTTTGCCGCGGTAAAGGGGGCATAGTCGAATGCCATGCGCTCCGCCGCATAACCGGCATAGAACCGTGAATTTATCAACGCGTTCTTCCGCATGTGCGCGATTGGCCGAGAAACGAGTCATTCTGTAAATGAGTCTCGTAGTTATGTCCGTAGGTGTAAAAAGTTACGTACTATTAGTTTTGGGTTGGGTGGCAAGTGGCGAATATATGTATGCCTGTATGTCTCGTGAAAGCACATTTTATATATACGTGTGATATACTTATGTACATATATATATATATATACTAGTTGTTTATTTATTTAATTTGTTTTGACTTGGTGAAGTACAAAACTGGGCCAATTCAGACTTTCAGTCTCCGCGTACTTGTGCGGTCTTAAGTATAGACTAATGGTCTTACTCTTAAAAAATAAATAGACTTACAAAGCTCTACAAAGTGGCGTTTTTATAATAAAAGCTTCAATTTAAAAAGCGGTTAAAGTCTTCTTTATTTTCTATGACTTTAAGCGTAAGGTTTCGTGTTTGGGTATAAAACAGATTTGTGGTTTTGTGGTGAGTTTCACCACTTGGCCTGGCACGGCGAAAGAAAATTCCCTCACTATGGGTTCGAGACCGGGCTAAGCCAGTAAATACTACAACATCAGTGTTGCCAGGTAGACACTAAGTAAGTATGAATAGTTTTTAATGCACATAGGGACGCTGCAGTTTGAGAAGAAAGAAGTGAAGATTAAACTGTGATTTTATTCCAATAAAAAATATTTTGTTAAATGAAATGCGAATTTTTAAAATTTCGTACAACAAAGTAAAACTTTTTATTCTTATGTACAGCAATTAGAAGCTAGCATAAATTAAAAAGAAACAAAAGGCTTCCTAGTTGTTTGTTAAAATTTTTTACATGTTGACGATTTTTACATGCAAAAGGCACTTTTTGATAACCACACTAACGCTTTCTCACTATAATCACCTGGCAACACTGTACAGCATGCACCACAAAATACTTTTTTTTTTTTTTCGCCGTTTATTCTCAAGTTGTGCAACTGACAACCAGATGGTGCTGCTTGCCATACATTTATGAAGGCTCTCCTTTCGCCCAATCACGTATGTCAAACTTTGACCTAATCGTATGTCAAAGTTTTGACACAGCAATAACTTCCTGAATGACTGAAAATTTCATTCTGGATTTGGCACGTGGTAAGTTTGGTAGTAATTAGTAAATTATTAGTGTTATTCAACTCATTCATTTCATTACAGACTCTTGGAGCCAAACTTCGTGTACGCCTCGTGGATAAGCATTTGCACTGATTGTGTTTTAGATTTTCGCTTATCCGCTGGTGTTGGTAGTTGATATTCTGGATTGTAAATTCCGTCCAAGAATTTAGAAAGCACCGGCATAGCTTCGCCGTCATCGTTGCATTTGAGTAGCTGTTCGCAGTTCCATTCCAGAATTTGGAGAGCAATCACAAAAATTATCTTGGCACCATCGTAAAAGAAACAATCGAT
>NW_023476083.1:0-3090 GCF_013731165.1 Rhagoletis pomonella
AGTACAGTATATTTTGCTTAGCTGCCCATCCTTCTTTGCACGAAAAACTTGTGCACTTAACCGAAAAAAGCACTTAAGCGAATTTTCTTTACTACTTCAATGATGAAGGTATCCGAATCCCTATGAAACCAATTAATGGAGGAGCACTTACCACGTAGAAATTACCGCAAGCGAAATTTTTACCGAATGGTATCTAATTATATATATAACTACATTAATTGATAGCAATTTTCGTCGTTCTGCGAGATGGGCAAAATAAATAAAAGCTTATAAAATTAGGTAATTGTAGGGCCAGTGCAGGTAAACCTAAGACTTTCTTTGATAGTTAATAATAGTTGCACAATTTTTAAGGCTGGTATCGCCAATGCGCAGGTATGTTGAATGCATCTATCGGAGGAGTTTCCTTATAAATGTTAAAAATAATGCCGCTAGTGCGCATTTTAGGGTAGGTATCTTAAATGTGCACTTAAGCATAAAGGCAGCAAAGCAAAATATACTGTATTATAAACTAAGCTAAGCTAAATATATCTCGATCATGACAATTTAACATCTTGGATAAATTTCTTTATAACAAGTATATTAGTAAATTTGAGTCTGATTTGAAGGAAAATCCCAAAGCCTTCTGGAGCTTCATCCGTCCCAAATCGGGCTCCTCAAATATACCTTCCTGTATGTACTATAATGGTAAGTGTTCTGAGTCGATTAGTGATACTGTCGAATTTTTCGCCGAGTTTTTTAAATCAAATTTTGTCGTTGATGACAACTCCCCCAGGTTTCCAGTTAACTCTTGCCCTCCACAAGGTTTAGACTTTGGATCGATGTCTTTGACAGAATCTGACATTATCAGAGGCATATTCTCTCTTAAAAAGTCTTTTAAATGTGATTCCGACGGTATTTGTCCCTTTTTTCCTTAAGCAATGTCATTCCTCCGTTTGTGTTCCACTGTGTATGATCTTCAATCTCTCTCTTCGTTCAGGTGTTTTCATCGAGCGCTGGAAAGTAGCGTCCATCACTCCCATCTTCAAGTCAGGTCGTAGGAATGATGTTTCTAATTACAGACCTATCTCTAAATTAACTGTTTGCTCCAAGCTTTTTGAGAACGTGGTAATGGAGAAACTATCTTTCGCCCTTAAAAGTATCGTGAATCCTCGTCAGCATAGTTTTGTCGGCGGTCGTTCTACCGTAACGAACCTCGCTGTTTTTTTCTGAATTTTGTATATCTGCGTTCAGAAATGGGTCCTAAGTGGACAGCATCTATACAGATTTCTCCAAGGCGTTTGATAAGGTATCATATTCAATTTTGCTTCGTAAATTAAGAAGCATTGGTTTCCATTCGGTTTTCTTAAATTGGTTAGTCATATCTTTCAAATAGAACCCTGTTTGTTGAAATTGAAAACTGCAGGTCTTCTCAATTTGTCGCTACTTCGGGGGTGTCCCAAGGCAGTGTGCTTGGTCCGCTGTTGTTCGTCCTGTTTATTAACGATATCGGCTCCTGTTTCAATAACTCTGATTACCTGCTGTATGCCGATGATCTGAAACTGTTTCGTAAAATGAATTGTGTCTCCGATTCGCGGTTACTTCAAGAAGATCTATTTAATCTCGATGTATGGTGCCAAAAAAAATATGTTATCCATAATTATAAAGAAATGCTTCCATACAACCCTCGCTAAAACATCAAAAATTTTTCTAACTAACTATTATATTTCAAATGTACAACTCGCTTCTGTTAATGACTTTGTTGATCTTGGTGTCATTTTTGACTCTGGGTTCACCTTTGTTAATCACGTATGCCATATTCTTCCGAAGGCTTACAGGAACCTAGCTTTTCTGCGAAGGCATGCGAAGGATTTTAAGGATCACTATACAAGGAAAACTTTCTTGTTCGTTCAAAGCTTGAATATGCCTCGGTTATCTGGAGCCCTATATATAATTGCCATGCACTTCGTATCGAACGTGTCCAGAGAAAATTTATTCGGTTTGCCCTTCAGCCGCTTCGATTCTCTGACCCTCTTCCGCCCTATATAGCTCATTGCAAGCTTATAGATTTAAACTCTCTTGAGTGTAGAAGACATGTCCATTCCCTTATGTTTGTATACGACCTGATTTCTGGCGTCATTGATTGTCCGGAATTAGTTGTGCATATCGGTTTCAATGTCCCGAGCAGAATATTGCGGTTTGTCCCGCCTTTTTATGTTATCCCTGCTAAAGCTAATTATTGGGCTCAATCCCCGATTTAGAGGGCTCTTAATGAACTTAATGCAATTTCAAAAAATTTAAATATTGAATTTTCTATTAGTAGGCAGTCTTTCAGAAGTTTAATGGAATCTGTGTACTCCTAGTGTAGTTCTTAATTTTTTTACCTATTAATTTTATTCTAGTCTGTAAGATTCTTGTAATCATAGACTCAATAAACACTGAATTGAATTTAACTGAGTTAAAATTTTCAAATAGGTGGCGACCCTCCTCATAAGTATTTGCGCAGTTATGCTTCTTAAACTTATTTAATTTTGTACCCACATTGCAACATTTCATTTATTTTATCTATTTGACTGAGTTAAAATTTTTAAATAGGTGGCAACCCTCCTCAAAAATATTTCCAGCAGTTATCTTTCTTAAACCTCTTTAATTTGATACCAATATTGTAATAATTCATTTATTTTATCAATATAATTGTTTCGGTATGCTTCATACAAATTGTATGGGCATGAGAATTTTTTTGACAGCCAGACAACGCTGACGCTTTTGTTTAGGTATGGCAGTTACTCTCATCTAATAAGCCGTTTCTTTGCAAAAACTGTACGGATGACCGTCGTTCATCTCTCCGCTGCCCTTCCACACCCGCTGGTTCGGGTGGGAGCACTAGTGCTAAAGAAGCTCTTAATACAGACTCTCTAAGAGATAACTCAAGTGAAATCGCTACTGAGCATGACTTTCAATTAAAATCTACACTGCTAACCAGTGCTGGCGCGAATTATTTTTAGTGGTAGCCAAAATCCTTTAAAAATAGGGCTAAAAAAGAGCTAAAAAAAGTAGCTAAAATTTGTTTACTTACATATACATATGTAAGTATACACGCAAACATTTTCAATA
>NW_023476084.1:0-549 GCF_013731165.1 Rhagoletis pomonella
CAAAAAGTACGATCACATCGTTGAAAAACCCCCAAGTAGCATTTTTTAATTATGACAGTTTCTTCTAACTTGATATTTTGCTACTTAAAAACAAATCGTGATACATTTGATCAAATTTTCGTTTTTGTACGATACATTTTTTCTTGACGTCTCTTACTAATACATTTATTGATTTTATAAGAAATATTTCTTACAAATATGCCAAGCGCAATATAATGCCGAATTGTAAGTCTAAAAGACTATCGAAAACTAATAATAATGTTAATAGTTTCAGACCACTACTTTTAAGCATATTTGTTACATAAAACACATGTTAATCCAAGTTTGGCGCAAAAACCAACCGACAAACACACTAGTGCTTTTCAGGATGTTGTGGAAATGGTCATGGATTTGTAGTTGGAATTGCATTCGCAAATTTTAAGCTTGCTGTCATGGCAACCGTGTGCAATTTATTGTTGTGAATTTACAAATGCAACGAATATGCAAATGCAAGAGCATATGGACAAGATCCTGAACAGCCCTACTGTTTGACAGTTCATTGCATGCCAT
>NW_023476084.1:559-3089 GCF_013731165.1 Rhagoletis pomonella
TAAATAACTACATTTTCTGAAACCTTAGCGGTATTTTCAATTTTTCTATTTTACAATATTTGCTTTCGGATTTAAACAGCTGATATTTCAAATTGACTTTTGCTAATTTTTTTTATTTTATTTTTCTTTTTGTAGCTTTATGGACCCTACAGTCCAAAATTTTGTGGCAGTAATACTGTGAGGTATATGCCAGGTTATTCAAGAGTCTTGGGGAATTTTCCGCACAAGATCCTGAACAGCCCTGCCATTTTTTAATGCAACCAGATTTGCATTGAACATACACTTATTCTCTTTTAATTATATATGTACGTATGCACATTTGTGTCGAAAAAAAGTCCGGTCTGTTTCGGGCACGACGAAGAATACATTTACGATCCTAAAGTGGAACGTGTTCGCTCTCTATTACCCATTGTTTATCTTGATTAGATTCTTTAATTAGAGAATAAGCGAAAAGTTTGCTCTCAAAAGTGAAGTGAATTTTGGTGACAAAAATTTGATTTAAGTATATAAAGATTGAAAATACATCAACAAGCCTTCACTATAGGAGTGTACTCGTACGCCCAACTATCTAAAGTTTTAGAAAACTTTTACTGGTTTTGCGTTCTCGTACCCAAAAAACTTGCAAAGTAGGGGAAATTGAGAGAGCAAAATGTGAAAGAGAGCTGCAAATTTCTGCTGAAAAAATTTTTCCCAGCTAAAACTTGCAAGTAAGAAAATCAGTTGATCACAAACACATGTTTGTAAATAAACAAAAGAAAATATGGACTTTTTGAGTTATTTATTGCAAATATTACTATTAATTCTAGTATACAAGAAATAGTGTGTAAATTTAATATGCACAACGTTGGTTGACCCGTTCAGACTTTTCCGCGTATTAATTTAATTAAACTTTTTTAACAGGTGGCAACTCTTAAAAAAGTAGCCTACTTTCTAACCTAGATCATAAACTATCTGTGTGCAAAATTTCATTCAAATCCGTTTAGTCGTTCCGCGTATTAATTTAATTAAACTTTTTTAACAGGTGGCATAAATTAAAGCTTATAAATTTTGTTAATAAACTAGGATTAGATACCCTATTATTTAAAATGTAAATATTAACACTAAGGTAGTATTAGTTATGTTCTTGAAACTTAAAAAATTTGGCGGTATTTTAGTCTATTCAGAGGAACCTGTTCTGTAATTGATAATCCACGATGTACCTTACTTAAATTTGTTTTTCAGTTTATATACCGTCGTTATAAGAATATTTTATAAGAATAATAATTTTCCATAATTTTTATTAAAATTTATATCAGATCAAGGTGTAGCTTATATTTAAGTAGAAATGGGTTACAATAAAATTATTTAAGTGAATTTAAATTTGAAATATTTAATGAAAATGGATTTGATAGTAAAATTTTATAGATTAAAAATTTGATTTTAGCTCTAAAATATGCACACATCGCCCGTCGCTCTTATTCTTAAGATAAGATAAGTCGTAACATAGTAGATGTACCGGAAGGTGTATCTAGAATGACAATTTAAAGCTTATTTAGTAAAGTATTTCATTTACATTGAAAAGATTTTTGTGCAAATCAATATAAATTGATTAATATTTATTTATTAATTTATATTGATTTTATTTATAATTTATTAAAAATAATTATATAATTTAATGTTTTAGTAATTTGTAGTGAAAAAATAATATTAATAATAGTTTATTAAGTATTGTGAAAGATAATTGAAATAATTTGAAAAATTATTATTTAAAAAGAAAATTTTATTTATTGTACCTTGTGTATCAGGGTTTATCAAATAATTAATAATTATTTATTAATCTCGATTTTATAAGAGTTAATTATTTATTAAAGTTAATGTGTCAAAATTATTTAAAATAGATAATTAGAAATGAAATGTTATTCGTTTATAAAGGTATCTAGTTTTTTTAGAAATAAATTTAATTTACAAGTTTTTAATTTTTTGTTTATTTATTAAAATAAAACAATTATTAATTTGAATATTTTAAGGGATAAGCTTTAAAATAAATTATTAAAAATTAGTAATTTTAATATAAAATGTATGAATAGAATTTTCAATCATTTGTAAATTTGTTATAAATTATTTTATAATTTTTATTATTTACTATTATTTTAAGTTTTTATAAAAATTTTTTCATAAATTTTTTATGAAAATTAATAATGATAAAATTAGTATATTTTATATTGTACATATAATTTTATTTGATAAGTTTATATAAAGAACTCGGCAAATTTATATACTCGCCTGTTTAACAAAAACATGTCTTTTTGAGTTATTTTTAAAGTCTGACCTGCCCACTGAATAATTTTGAATGGCCGCAGTATTTTAACTGTGCAAAGGTAGCATAATCATTAGTCTTTTAATTGAAGGCTGGTATGAATGGTTGGACGAAGTATAATCTGTTTCATAAAAATTTATTGTAGAATTTTATATTTTAGTTAAAAAGCTAAAATTTAATTAAAAGACGAGAAGACCCTATAAATCTTTATATTTAATATAATTTTAATTTTTT
>NW_023476085.1:0-3089 GCF_013731165.1 Rhagoletis pomonella
CTCTTTCCGGCAAGGGTTGGTAAAACTTATCAGCTATTTTTAACATAGCGTCATGGTAGTGCTCAAAAGATTCGCGATTGGCTTGTTTGCGACTACGCAACACATCCATAATATCATCATAAGTGCGTCGATCTCGAAAAGTATTTCGCAAATTTTCGACTAGCTCTGTCCAAGTAAAGCGAGCATTACGCTAGTGAAAACGCCAGAACCAGTCTAACGCTTTACCCGTAAATAACAAATGAACATGACTACTTAGGATTACAAAATCGTCGTTAAGACTTTGCCGTGTTAACGCTTCGATGGGATATATGAAACTGTCTACTGTCATGGCATCTTCTTGGCCTGAGAACTTTACGTTCCAATTGGAGATTAGGCTTGATATTTTATTTGGAATTAGAACAGCATTTCTGTGTTCGAAATTTAAAATTCTTGGTGAACGATTCCATTCGGGATTATGACTTTGATTACTATGTCTCGCGTTGTCCTGACACACATTAGCACTGACATTTGGCAACGCCCTACCAACCACCTCATCAACAGTGTGCGAATTGATGTGCTCAATCATATATGTTTGTTGTTGTGCCAGGGACTCACAAATTAAAGCTTTAATTTGGTTTATATCAGGTACCGCGTCAGGTAATGCAGTTTCATATTATATAGATTCATTAGGAAAGTTAGGATCTGGATTCGACACCGTGTTTCCTGAAGAAGACGGCATAGTGGGAGTATTAGTTAGCGACCAATCTAACGCATTCCCTTGAGATCTTGTATTTGGTCTTCTTTGAATAGCTCCTTGAGATACACCAGCTGCATTTATTGCCGAAATAGGTTCCGACTGCGTTGTTAAATTACGTTTAACAGGTTTAAGACGCGCTGCGGGGCAAGGTGCTAGACAATTTGGGCAATTACTAGCAGTCTTCAACCACTTGACGATGCAGTCTTTATGGTAAAAGTATTTGCAGGGCGTACATATGACAGTACTTGTTGTAACGTAAGCTATTTTACAAATCGAACAAAGGCCTTCGCTTGAACAAATTTGTAAATTTTGCGCAGTTTGGGAAACAGTCATATAATATAAGTCGACCTAGGTAGTAAGGTAGTGAGTAGCAAAGAAAAAATGTATATTGAACATATTCGAAAAGAGGTGATAGTGATTAGTCGGGATTTTTTTTTTTCGAATAGAGCCGTATTAGAAGATAAAGTACAAGAAATTCAGAGAAATTTCGTGGTCAGTAAATGACTTTCCAAATACGTCATAAAACTGCGATTCCAAAGCGAATTCCTGGGAAACCTATTCCTTTAGGATCTAAAACGTATGGTGATTGCCAACCAAACTAGCAAACGAAAACAAAAAGGACTGAAAAATCCGGACAGTAACACGTAGATCTAACCCATCGTTTTCCTAACACAAATAGGCTCAGATATTTCCAACACGCCCCCCGGCTTTACAATCGAATATGACAACACAGTTGAAGCTAGGTGGCAAGAACTAAGAACTGCAAAAGAAGGATGTTAGTTAGGGCTGCCAGACGTCCCGGTTTTCCCGGACATGTCCCGGTTTTAGACTATTTGTCCCGGTGTCCCGGTCCAACCTTAAAATGTCCTGGGTTTCGTTTTAGTGTCCCGGTTTTTGATTTGATTGCACAAATTTGAATAAAAGTTCAAAAATCACTACACTAAGAGAAAAAACGCATTGTAATATTCAGAAAAATGTTATGAATTCAATGAGAGAAATAACGCATAGTAAATATGAATATTTTCTATTTCATTATCGTTTAAAAATGTTCATAATTAAAAATAATACTTTCATAACACGCACGCGTGGTGTTGATTCAAACTCAACATTTAAATGCACATTTACATGTCTGGCTGTAGCTGAGTGCGCGAAGATGCTTGCCACAATTTGCTAATTTCCAGAGGGTCAGGGTTCAATTCCCATTACAACCAGCATGAAATTGAAATATTTTTTTAACTTAATTATGAAAAAGCAATCGGTAATTGCAAATCGCTTCATTTTAATATGGGGGTATTTGAAATGAATAGTTCTATAGTTGGTGCTCTTTCATATGCATATTTTTTAATTTAGCAGGCTTTTTTAATTCCAAACTTCTTTCTGTCAGTGTACCGGTTTAATGTGTGTGTAATATTTAACATTTGCATACAAGACAACAGTTAACTACTTTCAATTGTCGAACGCTGGCTGTGTTAAAATCCCCCCCCCCCCCCTTAGAAAGCTGTTCGATAGGTTAACGCGGTTAAAATTAAAAGAACGGAACTTACTTGATTTCCGAACATCCATTTGAGAAGACGTCATAGTGCCACCAATTTTCATCGCCTCATTCAACTATACATATAAAAGGTAACCTAAAAATGGTTTTGTACATATTAACTTATATTACGACAATATACCAATCTGAATTCTATTTATTAATACAACCTTTCTTGTTTTCATTTCTTTACTAATAAATACATCGGTGCAACCGAAAAAATGGGCTATTACCACCAATTTGCGGCACTCCCGAAAACTGCGCTCTTGCCCATACTTGCCCGATGAACAGTTACATTTCGAGATAGCTGAACTTTGCACAAGCAATAGTTGATGATTAGTATATGCACCTAAATCATATATATAATACTTCTATATTGGCAGTAAGCTAACTTCTCAATGTGTAAGCATTCCGAAATCAAAGGGAGACAGTCTAGTACCGTTTTTGTCAATGTATTGTGTACTTGAGTGCCGTGTTTGTATATGTGTTGTGTACATGTTTATTTATAAACGTATGTGTTCCTTTTCTTTCGTACGTGTTTATTGATATATCTCTACTGTAGTGTTTTCGGACGGTACTAGCTCTTACTGCTAATATAGGAGTATTACATATATGACCTAAATACGTTCAAAATGGCGTGCACAGAGTTTTACAATTATATTAAGGAAAATACAGAAGTAAGAAGAAGAAATATGACTGATATTTTAATGTTATCTTGTACTTAAACTTTTTTCTTTCATGAAACCTAGAGTACTTATAAGTACAGTGCCGTACAAAATTATTGGCTCGGAGGCTTTTTCATCAGATCACAATTTCTAATCA
>NW_023476086.1:0-3089 GCF_013731165.1 Rhagoletis pomonella
AGCCTGAGTAGTAGTTGACGCTGTTTGAGAGCTAAAGACGGATGCCTCCGATAGAGGGAAGGGCCCCAACAAGTATCTAGTACTTTCTGGTAAACAAGGCCAGTTCCATCTTGCTGGGATTTACTGCGACGCCGCAGTTGGCCGCCCACCTAGTTACCTGATTCATGTAGTCTTTCGTCAGATCAAAATCGACAAATCGACAATTAACCAAAAGTGCCACTTTTTTCAGTTCATCTAGAAGGTCGCTTACAACAACAATCCAGAGCGGGAATTCATGAAAATGAGTATTTTTAGATCGGAACTCTGTTTCTCTTTAGGACACTTTCAATAACAATACCAAATTGTTTATTTAACCATCTTTTAATACTATTTTTATAGGCCCTCAGAAACCCCGAAAATTGCAATAGGGGACCCATGAAACATCGTTAGTATTAATAAAAAATATTTATAAAATAAAAAATTGGGTATTATTATTGGAAGTTTCCTGAAGAGAAACAAAGTTTTCCCATCGAAAAATATTGATTTTCAAGAATTCAATAATGGAATAAATATCTTATTTTTTACAAAAAATACGAACGTTTCTTTTTTTGCATTTAGAAAAATCCTAGGGGGTGAGAGCTTAATATTTGTAACTTCTTTTTTTTTTTACCACCCTAATGTGCGTACACTTGTATGTTTACCACATGCATACATAGTACTTATATAAATATGTCTGCATGAACATAGGTACACACTATTTATAAACCAAAAGCAAGTGTATGCATTTCAATGGAAATAATAATGTTCGATTAATCATTTATCAAAGTCTACAATTTGCTTATGAAGAAAATTAAATGTACGAAATACAATTCACTTGTGCAATTATTAGTTAGAAATTTGTAATTATTTGTAGATATAAATATACTTTTACATAAATAATGTGATTATTTTAGATATAAATATACTTTCACATAAATAACAAGACTTATTAACCGACCTCCAAAAAAGGAGGAGGTTATCAGTTCGTCGGAATATTTTTATTTTTTTTTTGTATGTATGTTACCGCATAACTTTGGACCACGTCAACCGATTTCGATAATTCTTTTTGCATCGGAAAGGTAGTATGTCAGAGGTGGTCCCATACTAATCTGGTTAAGATCCGATCAGTGGATCATGAGATATATATATATATATTTTTTTTTTAAATGAGAGTTGAAGTCGGTTTTTTTTTGCTAAAAATTACTGGTTTTAATTTGTCCATTGGTTGACAGGATGGCGCTCTTAGGAAATGTACTCCCCATACTAGTAAACATTGGCATGTCTCAATGAAATTTGAATTAGGGTAATTTTTTAGCGCGACTGCAAAGCATTGAGGGTTGCCTAAAGTTGCCTAAAATCTGCACAGTCGGAAGAAAATGTAGTGTGCAATTTCAGTCTTCGCTCCATTAAAAGTTCACAAGAAGGACTGCGTTTAAAATTCAAACCGGCAAAATAAAGATTTTCTATAAATAGAATGTAAGCCAGCATAATGGAATTAGATGTATGCCTTAATTATGCACACAGGAATGTCTTTGAATACATATGTCTATTCATTTTCATTTAACGCATGCCAATGTAAATTTGTTAATTAAAATATTAGTTGAAAAATTTTAAAGTACTATCTCAGAAATTCGTATTTCACACATTCTAAAATGTATGACTACATATTTTGTTGTATTTATGAGTTGATAACTCTAGTAAATTCTAACATAACTTCTGCATTTGATGTCAAATGACTTAAAGTGTTCATGTATCAACAAAATAGCATTAAATATTTACATATCGCACACCGTCTTCAAAAGAGTCACAAATCAAAATAATACGTTTGTCAGAAAATGCGAAAAACTATTTCGTAGCACATGTTAATCATATGGGCAAGGACGACTTTACCTTAGTTTTTTTTAACAAATTATAACAAAAATTTGCTCCAGCTTTTGCTGTAAAGTAGATAAAAGGTCTGTGTATATTTTTAGCGCATAATTTCAAAAATGCTAAATTTTGAGTTGTGACTCTTTAGAAGACGGTGTGCAGTATGTATGTAGATTAGGGCGGGTCAATTTATTTTAATATACGCGTATAGCATAGGAAAATTCTAAATGTACTTCTAAACAAATTTGCTAAGAAACCATGGGTCTAAAATCAATTTCGAGTTTGCCAAATGGCGAAAATAGGCTTCGAAGGAAATGTTAAAATTTTCACTGTTGCGCCCTCTGGTGGAAGATTTAAGAAAAATTTGTGTGCAGAAATGGATTCCTCATACCAAAAAACTCCTGGTAGCATGTTTTTTTTTTTTTAATTTAAGCACTTCTGCACAACACTACAGCAAAATTGTAAGAAAGCTATTTTCGCAATTTGGCAAACTCCAAATTGATTTTATACCCATGATTTCTTCGTCAAATTTGCTTAGAATTACGCGTAGAATCTTTTTGTGCTATAGGCGCTTAGTCGAAAAGATCTCCCATAAAAATTAACCCGCCCTAATGCACATATATACAAACTTTAGCATCAATACGAGGTAGATATGTACGTAAATAAAAAGGCATTACAAAACAGTAGTCTTCTTTATAACTTTCATAAGGAGCTTTAAGTAACTCATCAAATACCTAAAGAAATCTAAACCATCAGTTATAGCTACGGCTACAGCTCATTAAAAAATGCCTACGAACGAGTTTTAAGTGATGTTGGTATATAATCGTAATTTTCTTTATAAACAGTTATTATTTTCTAATCTGAATGCCTGTGATTCGAATCGAGGAATACATACAGTGGCCAAAATAGAAATATGGACTCGACATTTTAATAAGTTTTGGCTGTTTTTCCTTAGTTTGTTTAATGCTTATTATTTATTTTATAAAAGTAAAGCTCGTTTCCTAACAAAAACCATATACATACTGTCACCTTACCTTTTGTTTACAAAAGCCGACCTACCTAATGTCCCAAATAAATGCACTTACCGTGCGCAACAACAACACAAGGGGGCCAAACGAAATAAACAAATGCACGCACAAAAGGGAGATGACAAGAAAAATTCCAAGCAACCGGCTGGCTCAGTGGAGACGGCGGGGTTGCTT
>NW_023476087.1:0-1412 GCF_013731165.1 Rhagoletis pomonella
TTGTTTATTTCAATTAAAGTGACAGTGATGTCAACGTAAAGTAAGTTACATGTATGTGTGTAGGGGATGCCATAGTTTACATATATATATAACATCTCCCTTCTTAATTCATATACTAAGTAAATTCATTAATAATTTATAATTCAATGATTAAAAAAGTTCAAATATTCTAATATACCAATAACTATAATCGTTTTCGCAGCCATTTCGAATTTCGCCGGTAAATGGTTTGGTCTTCTAGTTCGATCCAGTATGATCTAGGTGAATCGTGTGTGTCGATGATTGTAGCTTTTACCCATCCCTTATTGTTGTTCTTATACCATATCTTGTCACCCTTCACAAAGGATTTTTTTTGCGATGCAGAACGATCGTAGTATTTTTTTGACTTGTAATTTTTTGCATTTATGTTGTTAGATATATTCGGAATGATTCTTGGTTGAAACAAAGTTGTTTTTGTTGGCAAAAGGGTGCGGGTTTTTCTACTCATTAAAAGTTCCACTGGTGAAGCATCAATATCTTTAAGCGGTGTATTGCGATATTCGAGTAAGGCCAGCCATAACTCTTTTTTACTCTCATTTGTTTTCTTTATTAAGTTTTTTGCTATCCCAACGAAACGCTCAGCAAAACCGTTGGATTGCGAATAACCAGGGCTTGTTGTTATTAATTTAGCTCCAATTTGATCACAAAATCGTTTAAACTCGTATGAATTGAAGGGTATATTGTCTGAAATTATTTCTACAGGTAATCCGTGTACGGCGAAACATGTTCTAAGTGCATTGATACACTCAGTTGCTGTTTTCGATTTCAACGGCGCTATGTCCAAATATCGCGAGTAATAATCCGCTATTATTAAATAGTTTCTTGATGCAAATTCACAAATGTCTACGCCTATTTTATTAAAGGGTAGATTGGGAATGCTGTGTGGTATCATTGGTTCCTTAACATTAGCGGATCGACTTCGCTGGCATATGTCACAATTGGTAATCATTTTCTCAATAGCACCATCAATTCCTGGCCAGTACACTAATTCGCGAGCGCGCTTTTTTGTTTTTTCAATGCCTAAATGAGACACGTGCAGCTGCGATAATATGGTTTCTCTCAAAACAGGCGGTACAATAACCCTGTTATTCAAATATAAGATACCGTCTTCTAAAAACAGATCAGAACGATGCTTCCAAAACATTTTAATATCGTCACATAACAACTCTTTCTTATGCGGCGAGCCATTTATTAAAACTTGTTTCAACTGCGTTAAATGCTTATCTTTTTTCTATCTCGATTCGAAAACTGTTTAGGCGTTCGTCGGTGATGTTTAATGAATGGACGAATTCGTTAAGATCTTCAATATCGGGCGCGTTATTGTCCTCATCAAAGTATCGAGACAACAGATCAGCGATGTATAAAAATTTTCC
>NW_023476087.1:1422-3089 GCF_013731165.1 Rhagoletis pomonella
AAATGTCTGCATTTAAATCTTGCGGGTCTATGCACAAACGAAGTTTACCTGATTTCTTCTCAACAACTACAAGATTAGAGGCACGTTCAATAGGACCATCCATGCGTTCAATTATTCCATTTTCTACCATTTTGTGTAACTCATTTTTGACTTTTTTCTGCTAACGACTGTGGGATTCTCCTTGCTGGTTTTACCACCGGAACCGAATTTTTTCTTTACCTGGATATCCAAGTTCGTCACAAAACATCCCGTGCCTTCAAAAAACATCTCTATAGTTTCGTATAAATTCATCCCTTGTTGCTTCACGAATGACGTTTACACGCTTTATAAGATTAAGCTGCTCACACGCTGATAGTCCTAACAAAGGTTCGTATGGTGTATCAACAACCGTGAATTGTAAAGTCTTTATTTCATTTCGGCACATCACTAAACATTGAATTACACCTTTGTAATCCAACTCAGCTCCACTATAACTGCGTGGTGGCAAACCACCTTCATAGAGCATCGTATTTTTTCATGTATTTTATAAAATACTTGTAAGGCAAAATATTAACGTCGGCACCCGTATCCAACTTAAAATTTATGAGGCAATCATTCACTCTGATTTTTTTCATACCATCTTTTCCGACCCACTGATAAGTCTTCAATATTATGCAAAACAATATCATCGCCACTTTCCCTTTTTTTCGTCACTCTCTTTTATTTCGTGAACTTGTGAGCTATAACACGCAACGCTAAAATGATTTAAACGACCGCAGTTGTTGCATTTTTTTTCCCGAAGGCTGGGCATTTGCCAAACTCATGAACCCCTTTACAAAATTTACAATTAGCACTTTGTCTTGAATTATGCTTAACTCGTACATTTTCTTTGCTCAAACTTTTAGTATTTTCTATTGTATTGCGCGCACCGCTATTTTGCGAAATTTGTTTGTGTGATCTTATTGCATTCACTGTTGTGCATTTGCTTTGTTGTTGCATTTCATTTGTATATTTGTCCACTAGCTCAGCAGCGCGCGCGATTTCAATGGCTCTGCTCAAAGTCAAATTTTCTGTTTCTAAGAGTTTTTTCTGCAGCTTTTGACTGTTTGTCCCAATAACAATGTTGTCTCGAATCATTCTACCCATGTCCGTATACCCACAATGTTTCACTCTTTTGCGCAAGTCAAGCAAATACGATTCGAATGGCTCCCCCCTCCTCCTGCTTCCGCGAATTGAATCTAAAAGCTTCATACACCTCATTTTTTTTTGGCGTGCAGTAATTTTCAACTGCCGCAAAAACTGCATCATAATTCTTCTTCTGTTCCACTGTAAGTCCAAAAGTGTTAAAAAATTTCAATTGTTTCTGGACCACACGCATTGAGAAATATTCCAACTTTTTTGCTGTTCTTTTCTTTCTTCCAAATCAATGGCTATGGCGTATATATATCAAAATTTTGTTTGAAAACACGCCATTGCTCTGCAACATTACCATCAAACTTTAGGGGATCAGGGCGTCTCACGTCCAAACTACCATAAGTGCTGCTACTATTGGCCTTTTTGAAGTCATCACCTTCGTCGTCCGTGCTGTCTTCGCTTTTATCTTGCTTCAATTCAGCCCCCACTCCGTGTTTTCATTCCTTATTCGGCTGCGCCATGTGTTATTCCGTTTAAGTGCAGTACAAGACTGT
>NW_023476088.1:0-3089 GCF_013731165.1 Rhagoletis pomonella
TAGTAAAGCGTTGTTATTGCTTTAACAAGTATTGTAAAGTGTTTTTACTGTATTAGCAAGTATTGTAAATTGTTTGTTGTTCAATAAAGTTAATTGTACCACAATTTGGTCATCGTTAGCATTTATTTAACAGTCCAGCGATACGAGCCCGAGTATATTTGGGTAATCCCTCAAGGTTTCAAGGATAATCGTAACAATATATAACAACTGATTATATTTCCATAAGAGAACAATTTGCTTAGTTCAGAAAGGACCTTAGCGATATATTCACTTAACCTTCTGTAGGGAATTTCGAGGTATTTATGGAGATGATGATGATTGTTGTCGAAAGCTTTCAAAAGACTTTATATCATTAAATTCACTTTTTTATTTGCAAATAAAAACTTACGCGTAAGTATGCGTGTCAAAATGTTGCTTGATCCCGTGCCATAGAATATTTTCTGCACCCAAATATGTATGCCATGTTTATGTATTTATGATATTCGTATGTACATATGTATGTACTTGAATGCATACATCGTTTCATTTCGCATTCAGTATCTACATCCCAAGAAAGGAATAAAGGCACATATGTATGTACGTATTAATACACACACTAATATATTTATTTACACGCTCCTGTATATACATTAATTCACACTATATAAATGTATTTATGTTAGTCGGTTGGCATGCTCATCACAGACAAAATGGCAGTAAAGATGGCGCCACACGCCATGGCGCAGCATGCATTCTAGCACGTATCTAAATTAGATATTTTCAAACCAACTTTACTAAAAAAAAAAGAGGTTCTTCATTCGATTGTGTGTTTGTTCTGGCGAAAAATCCCTTTAAGCAAAACTTTCACACTGCATTGCTAAATTTGATTATGAAGATGTCAAAAGAAATATTTGCAGACTATTTTTGTACCACAAGCGCTGATCTTTTCACAAGTAAATGTATGTGAGAAAATATTTATGTATCAAATATCAAAAACAAACGCAGCTAACAGGCTGCAATCTAAGGGAAAAAATAAATGTTACATACCTACTGGTAGAAGTCCATACTGGTACTTAAGTATGTGGTAATTAAGTGTAATTACCTTCGCCACAAAACAAAGTAAAAGTATTGTGATGATCACATTCAAAAGCTTAGAAAAAAAGAAAAAACTTATGTCAGTGAAAATCAATGAATTGGCTGGATTATAGTTTACCCTGAATTCCTAATTGATTTTTGTTCACAGGTAATTTTTTTTGAAAACAACATTCATAAGTACATTCGGGTATGCAGTTTTATACTTAGTCTATTCAATTTTAGGATAATAAAGTGCAAGTATAAAGTGGCTCCAAATTCACGTTGATTTTTGCAAACTTTTTTCGTTGAAGGTGTCCCACTTCTTCTTCCATGTAAAACACTCTCAAATTTCTTGCACATAATGCACCCTCTCACTTTAGGATTATTCTATGCCGCAAAAATATGTCGCTATTTTTATTTTGAGATCAAAAAATATTTAGAGGTCGCTCAAAGCGCTCAAAGCGCTCAAAGTTTTCTTTTTAAAAATTAATATCTTTCGATCGAGAAACTCTATTCCTCTTCAGGAGATTCTCAATAATGATACCGAATTGTTTATGTAACCATTTTTCCGGTCGAAAATCCCTGAAAATTCAATGAGGGGACCAATAAAAAACCTTAAGTGTTACAAAAAGGTTTAAATAAACAAATGGATATTATTATTTGAAGTCTCCTGAAGAGAACCAGAATTTTCCGATCGAAAAATATTGGTTTTCAAGAATTCCATACCATTTCTACGAAAAGCTGTTTTTTCCATATAAAATACATGGAAAATTTTGAATGCTTTGAGCGACCTCTAAAGGTTTTTTGATTTCAAAATAAAAATATTGATGTTTTTTTCGATATAGTACAATCCTAGGGTGTAAGAGCATTAAAATTCCAACTTTACTTTCTTTTGTACCACCCTAATGTACACCCTTTATGTTACCTTTTAAAAAGTTATATTTTCCCAATAATTTTTATGATAATTGATTAAAACAGTGAAATACTTTTAAATATTTATCCGTCGGGTTTCTTCATTAGCAGCTTGATTTTTCTTTAACAGAACTGACTTTAACACAAATGCAAAAAAATGTGGTGATTATTTAATTTCTCAGAAAATATTTCACATTAACATTTTTCGATTGATTCGTAAGATATACGTGATTAAGAGAAATACTGATGTGGGATATCGTAATACGATCTGCCAATTTGAATCGTAGCGGCATCATATACAGTAAAAGTACGATACTGCAAGCTTATGCAGAGATGGCATTGCCATCATCGGCCTCAACCCTAAGGCTAGCCTTTTCCATAAAAAGTCTATCCAGTAAAGATACAAACAGTCTTCGGCCGCATGGCCCAATCGGCAGTTACACTTTTGAAGTAGTCAAAGACTTTGTCTACTTAGGATGCAGCTTTAACACCACATAAATGTCTGTCTGGAGATCAGGCGGAGAATAACTATTGAAAACAGGGCTCTCTCTCGACGAACGAAATTTTCGCTTTGCGAATCTCTCATCATCCCCGTCTTTTTATATGGCGCAGAAACATGGGCAATATCTCGCAAAGAGGAGCTTTCAAGACAATTATTATACGTAAGATCAATTAGTCTGTACGCATTTACAAAGAGTACCGAAAAAGAGGGAATGACAAAATTGAAGAGCTTAATAATTGCATGGATATAGTAATGCCACGACTGCGATGACTTGGACAAGTCGTACGTATGAATAATGATATTCTGCTGAAAAGATTTTTCGCATCGGAACCCATGGAAGGACCAGGCGCAGAAGGACCTGTCTGCACAGGGGACGAATAACTGACGCAACTTTGTTAAGAAGAGAAGCGATTGGTCAGGGTCCTAACTGACACACGTTTGTATAAGTTAACACCTGCTAACGCAAATATGCGCGTGACAAAAATGAAAACAACTGCAGTAACGGAGTAGCGATCCACCTGCAACTGCAGTCGCTGCAACCACAACAACAACGAAAGCACTAGCAATAGCGAATTGGCGATCCACCTAAAACTACAGTCGCTGGAACAACAACAACACCAAA
>NW_023476089.1:0-3088 GCF_013731165.1 Rhagoletis pomonella
TATAAATTTGTTTTAATTTATTTATTTGTTCATCTCTTTTTATTATAGCTTTGTATTTTATTTAATGTTATTTTACTTTATTTTATCTTCTCTCATTCCACACTTTTATTTCATATTTTACGTGCATTCCACTGCAAGCTATGTACAATTACACCTTTATATGTCGATGACAACAACATCTGCGCATGCGTGAATACACTATTAACATTTCACAAAAATACCTTCTCGAATATGCGCAACTCATTACACCGGCCATTCGTTGGCCACTAATGGAAAAAGAAATAAAACCCAAAACAAAGAAATGTAAAGCCTCTCGCCAAATGTTTTCGAGCATCAGACTTGTTGTTACTGTTGGCATTTTAAATGCGTTCATCGACGCACCGTGGAGAAAGTTGCTTGCCAACTAGTCGAAAGCATGGCATAAAACAAAGACAAAATAACCAAAATAAAATTCAAATAAAAGTTTTATTTTTTATAAAAATTTTTGATATCGTAAAAACTGGCATTTTGAATAAAAACAAAAATTTAATTAATTTCAAGCTAGCAACTAGTAATGCTGGCATTTTAACTAAAAGCAAACATTGGTAGTCACCCGAACACACATTTATGTAGAGACATTGTTTCTTTTTTTTAATTTTCCATGTTTAAAATTAATCTTTAAGTGCGATTATTCATATCCGCTTTTAATAGCGTCTTTTGTGGAGGTGTTGAGGCGCCAAACCGTGTGACAGACAGCCGCGGCGCGCGGTTGCTGTTATTGATTTAAACCGCCTTAACCAAAGTGAGCTACTCGCAAAAAATCCAAATAAAATGCATTGAGATGGAGATACCTTTCTGTGAAAATGTCAAAATTCATACCTGTATAAAGATACACATGTATATATACATACATATGTATGTACTCGTGTGCATGTACACTTGTACATACCCTACAAGACAGCTGAGTATCATATGAGTACTCATATTATCATTATCCCTAATCACAAAAGTGCTTATCAAAGTCCTCATTTTCGTTCAGGCCATGGGAAAAAATTGAGTACTTTCCCCTCAATGTTGTCATCAGAACGTCCTCAGTACTAATAGTCAAACTACTCATTTATGCCGTACTACAAAAACAAAAGTGTAAATGTGTGAGAATTTTTGCCTAAAGTGCTCAGCAATGTCTTGTAGGGTATGTACTTATATTAACATTTGTTTAAATGTAATTTACGTGGGATTTATAAGCATAATGCGAAGGCCTCGACATGCATTTGTTTGATTGCAAATTTTTTATAATTATAATAACCATTTATCTACATATATGCTATGTATATACATATGTACATGTATTCGCTGGTGTATGCATGTTCAGATGCGTAAATTGACACGAAATAAAAGTTTATTGTTGAATAAGGTGCAAACGACAAGCTAGTTTAGCAAGCGTTTGAGTTTGGATATACAAAATGCTTAAACATTTATCTATAGTAGCTACACACAATTAGGGTATTCACAAGTTGTCGCTAGCGCCGTAATGTCTTAAAGTAATTTGTGACTACGACGAAATGTTTTTAAACTGTTAGAAAACATATAATCGGATTTTATTATAACCTACAAATCCCCAAAAACCATTTCAACCGTTATTTTATGTTGAAAAGTTTTACGACATTAAGACATTACGACGCTTACAAAATCTTGTGAATACGCTAATAAAAGTGTATGTACATACATATTTATCTAAAATAGCACTTAAGAAGCTTTTGAAATACTCCCAAATTAGAGTGGCCCAAAAACAAATTTAAAAATATTAAGCTTCACTCGAATAGGACTTTTCTAAATGAAAAGAAAGAATACCCGCATTTTTTTATAAAAAAAAGATTTTTAGAACTGCCTCAAAGCCATGAAGTTTTCCATACATATCGACCGCTAATTGCGATTTAATCGTAAGCGAAAAAAGGTTAATTTTACAGGAGAGGTTTCTTTTTATTTCTCCCTTAAACGGTGTAAAAATTTATTTAATTTTAAATGGGCACCAACAAAAAGGAGAAAGGTTATCAATCCGTCGGAATATTTTATTTTTTTATGAATGTTACCGTATAACTTTGGACCACGTTAACCGATTTATATAGTAGTTTTTATGTTGTATAATCCGGCCATTTATAAACGAAGGAGTGCGGGTACTTTAAGCACTCTTCCAGATAAGTGAATTTTAAGTCAAATATGTAGGTATAAACACTGCCAATCAGCAGAATAAGCTCAACATATTTTCAACTTTAACTGTTTGGTACATCTACTAGATTGTCCATAGGTGTTCTTCGTGAATGCAATGTTAAAACTCATTCAATTCTCTAACAAACTAAAACGACCAAATTGGTGCTACTATGTATTTGCTATTTTTTGAAAATTTTTTTTTAATATTGAGGAAAAGGAAAATTTAATCCTTGACCAGAATAAGTGCAGTGCCAAAATTTTCATATTAGGGAGATGTTGGGCAAGTTTCTTAATCAGTTGTTATATTTCTCGTGTCGTGTATTTCAAACCTAGTTATTGGAGAAAAAAATTGCTAAACGAAAATATTAAATTTAGAGATTAAATAAAATCAAAGACTGCAATTTTTTTAAAAGAAGGCTGAGTGCAAAAGTTATTATAATTAAAGGGATAAAATCAAAATCTTATCAGCAATTTGAAAGGAGATAAACGGCAAAATTAAATAATTTCGAAAGTGTAAATTCGAATTCAGTTGCAATGTTTCTATACGAGGGCATGAAATAAGAACATTAGCCCCTTTAAATGTCAGTTTTTCATCCTACTGATATTCTTTACAATCTTATAACCCCTTGGTAGAGCAAGAGTTTTAAAAAAAGACTCCGACAGACGAGCCGCGCTGCACTTAGTGATTGCATTATGCAATTGCAGCTGCACTTAATTTTCATGAAGGAAAAAAAGCTGATAGTGAATCATTCAGTTGTAGCAAGTGTCGACTTTGGTTAAAACTACAGTTCAAACTGCTATTTACAATAAAGTTCTGTACACACAGTGTCGCTGACGATAAAATTGTAGGAACACAAAAGTGTAAACAAAGCAAACGATAAAATTCATTTTGTGTTTTTTG
>NW_023476090.1:0-3088 GCF_013731165.1 Rhagoletis pomonella
TAATATTATAGAAGCAGAAATTCTTACGGGCTGTGGAGCTGGTGAAGTAGTTTTCATACCACGCATACCCCTAATTCCAAACAATTTCCCATTCCAATTTAAACGTGTGCAGTTTCCCGTGAGCGTATGTTTCGCTATGACCATCAACAAGTCGCAAGGTCAGACACTTCGAGCCGCCGGTGTCGATCTCAGAACGAACTGTTTCTCACACGGACAACTATATGTTGCTTGCTCACGCGTAACTAGCTCGGACAATTTGTTTATAATGGCTAATATGGGTAGAACATCAAATGTTGTATATAAAGAAATTCTTTAGTTTTTATTGTTTCGTTTTGGATAACAATAAACGTTTTTACCTATCCATCCCAGTCTTTTTTATTAGTATTTGATTCTCAACTGTCTCCGTAAAATTAAAAATATTATCTATAGATTCTAAATTCCACGCATACGAAGTCGCGGGCAAAAGCTAGTCTAAGGATAAATAAGAGAATAATGATTGCCCAAATGAAAATGCGTAAGGATTTTTTGTATGAAATATGAACAGAAAAGAGTGTTACTCATACGCCACGTATACCTGAGTAGGTAGAATATTTGCATCGAAAACAATAGGTGCCAGAAATGATTAATTAATTTCTCAGAAACTATTAGGGATGTCGAAAAGTAATGTATACACGGTTTATAGAGAATTTTATTGTCTTTCATTTCTCGTATCTCCTATTACGATAATTCACTGGGTTCGTGAGATATGCATGATTAATTGAAACCACCATTTTTTATAGCTGAATAATGGTGAATTGCAAATATCTCGAAAAGTTATCCATAGAAAAAAAGGCGTGAGTACTAGGTACTCATGAAATTTTATGTGTAAACATGTGCGAACGACAAAGCATAAAAGTATGTTTACATATAAATATAATCTCTATCAAAGCTCGTTAGCTGTCAAATTGGTTGTGCCTGTTATTCACAAAACTTGAGGAAAAGTTAAACTTATTCTCTGTGCCACCGTGGTCACTTTTTTCTGCTACACATATTATGCTCTATAAATATATATTAACTGAATACTTTATTAATAAAAATACCTTTACAAACCTCCTTTCCTTACTACCGTCAATTTTTGTTTACTTTTTTATTTGACATTCCTCCTCTTCTTCGCAAGTATAATCGATAAAACTAGGTTGGACACCAAAAAGTTATACGTTTAATCTGAGATAATTTTATTATTATCATTTTGTATGGCTAATCTCTTTTTCTAATTAGGGAGTTAAGCTCGAAAATGTCGATAATCTTTTTATATGTAAAGCTATTATTAGGCGATTCAGTTACATACATACCTACACATGTAGGTTAGGTTAGAAATTAAACATTCATTTCACTTAATTTTATTCATTTTGCTGATTTAATTTTTTTATTCCTTTTCATTTTGTAATTCCTCTAATACATGAAATTATCGGTATGATTAATAAAATATTATACTTGTATATATTTGTGACTCAAGGGCGTTAAAATATCTTGAAAACACCGCATCAATTACTGTTTTTGAGCTTATAGTTTGAGCATTTCTATTTGTATGTATTCCTAAATTTAGTTTTTCTTTTCGGAATATAATCTGTGGTTCATGTAAATGAGAGCGATTTTTGCAGAGTTGTGTAGGGAATGAAGTTGCAAGATTTTACCCCGAAGTATTGGATTAATAGCTCTGATATGTATATTATACATACATATATTCATGTATGTTCATCAGTTATCCACGGTCCCAGTTAAAATGATTTCAGTATTTTTTTAAATTTTCGCCTTGTTTTTTTAACCAAATAGACTACTAAAAATATGCCTAAAACCATCTACGAATATCAAAACCAGTTGCAACAAATGAGTCCATACATAATGTAACCAACTATTTCATAGCTCAAAGAAGTACAGCTAGGGTTGTGTTAAGTTCACGCCGCGAGACCGTTACGAAATTTCGATTGCGGCTAATTTCCATCCCTGGGAGCTCAGTGTTTGTTCAGAAGTGCGAGCCAAACTGCTTCCATTATAGCCTCGCAAAGGTTGAACAGTCTAAAAGAAAGTGGGGAGATGATTCCACTTCATCTTCCTCTTGACAGCGGATACCAAACGATCAGTTGAAATTCCATGTCTCACCGCATGAATACCAATCGCACAATGGAAAGTCAGAAACCCCATCACTAGCCCTTCAGAGGTGTTTTAAAGTGCCCTATAAAGCATTTTCTGCAGCAAAGAATCGTCTTCTTTTCCTTTTTTATGACATAAAAGTACTCGGTGTCCCTTAGCCTAATAGCAGTTCGTGCTGCGACAATTCTGTCTGCAATATCCACCGGCGCCGTGTTCAAAATATGTATGTTAAGCGCCAGTGTAGGTGTTCCTAATGCTCCGGGAATTCCTGTTTTACAAATGTAGCCTTCTCTAGTGAGTTCCACCAGGCAAGGGTTCCTTGAAACAATATAGGCCTAAATCTGGTTTTCTAGAGCTAATGAATTAATTTTGGAGAGAGCCCCACCTTTACCGATAGCTCCCCTACAGCAGCACAAGGCAACCGACACCTTTACTACCCTTTCCTCAATGTCAGGCTTCCACGACAGCCGCCGTTGATCGCCCACCTATGTAGTTACCTGGTTCAGGTAACCTTGAGCCAGATCAAAGAGGGTTGTATAGAAATCGTCCTTTAACCAAAAGTTCCACATCATCTACATGGGCGATCACCCGACAGCCGACTGTTTTCAGTTCCTCTAGAAGATCGTGTACAACCGTAATCCAGAGCAGCGGAGAGAGAACACCACTCTTCACTGAGTGCAGACGCTCCCCCACTCTGCCGCGACAGCTCTGTCGCGAAGTAAGCTGTAGATAAGGCTTACAAGGTTGGTTTCAAACCCCAGATTATGAATATACTCGACTATTGCTTCAGGAGTGGCATTGTTGAAGGCCCCTACTGCATAATCTTCATACGTGAAGGCTTCCTCTAACCACTTTACCAATGTGTGCAGGGCGGTATTTACCGACCTTTTCTTGCCTTGAAAGTCACGAGGATTCACGTTTCTTATGTACAGATCTATCAGTATCTCTAGCGTTTTTA
>NW_023476091.1:0-3088 GCF_013731165.1 Rhagoletis pomonella
ATTTTGATTGTTTTTTTGAGCTCTAGGCCTAGGGTAAATAAAACGATTGGATGTCTTATCTTCCTTTTTTGTTTATTACTGTCGATATTTCGCCTTTAATCTAAAGGCATCTTCAGGACTGCAAAAACACAATATGAATACATATACAAATAATTATTTACACAACGTACAACAAAACATAACTTACAATCTTGGCTTTGCTTGGTCGACTAAACATATGCGCGAAAATGCATTAACAAACAAACTTGGTGACAATAAGTATAAGCATGAAAATGTAAACAATTCAAAATACAGTAATCATAAACAAAAACCATACAAACAACATTACATGAAGCGATGAACAGTAAGACGAAGAATTGTATGTATGTATCATCCCAACATTACATTATTGTTGTCCGAAGAAATGTTGCTATCGGACCGACGAATCGTTTTTTTCCATGAACACCTGACACCTACACTATTGATTGTTGCTGTGGGTGAGAACTATATTGCGATACACATGAGCGCAATTATCGGTGTCTGTTTTAAAATTCATCCTTTTATTATTAGGGGTGTTCATGATATGTAGCATCTCCAAAACATATCGCTCATTATAATTTTTCTCTTCTTGCAAGATAGCTACATTTTCAAAGTCAGGATAATGTCCCATTTCCTAACAGTGAGATGACAAGGCCGTCTTATTGTCCGACGAATTGCACCTTAACTTAATATTAGACTTGTGAGCGGAAATACTTGTCTTTAGTTTAGATTTTGTTGTCCCCACATAAACCATATTGCATACGTGGGACCCGTCGCCATTGCATGGTATTTTGTAGACTACGTCAGATTTCTCATTTCTGGGAATTTTGTCTTTGGTATTGCTATATATCTGCTGTAATGTGTTGTCATAAGTGAATGCTATTTGAAAGTTCTCCTTGTCATACATTTTGGAATGTTTAATCCTCTCCGATAATCCCGGAATATAGGTCGCCGATTTATAAACTTTATTATTTAACTCTTTATTTATTTTTTCCCCCTTATTGTTTCTTACGTAGTAGTTACGTATGAGCTTATTAATCATACCGGGAGGAAATTCATTTCGTCCTAGGATTTCTTTAATTATGGTAATATTCTTCGTGTGATAAATTTGGTCACTTATGGAGAGAACTCTTCTTATAAAATTGCTAGCCGTATTTAGAATTGCTTTCTTCTCATGTTTGGAGTTGAAATTTATGAGCCTCCCTGATGCTTTCGGTTTTTTTTTATACCAGTCGAATGTTATTCTATTGTTCTTTCTAATTATTAGGGTGTCCAGATAAGGCAATTGTCCATCTTTTTCTATTTCGATTGTAAATTTTATTGTTTTATTATAGTTGTTTAGAGTGTTAAGCATCTTGTCCATAGTTTCTGTTTTGATAATTGCAAATACGTCATCTACATATTTAGTTAATAATCGTTGTTTATTGTCAGAGTCTTTTTCGAAATTCGTCAATAGTTCCTCCATAACTATGTCTGCTATCACGGGTGATGCTGGTGAACCCATAGGCATTCCCGACCCTTGCTCATAAATCTTGTCATTATACTTAAAATAGCGATTTTCTTTTATACAAAATTTGAGTATGGTTAAAAATAGATCCTTAGTTAACGGTGTGTGCTCCTGTATAGAACTCCATTTTGAGTCTATGATCTCTATGGCAAAATCTACGGGTACACTCGGAAACAACGAAACAACATAAAATGACACTAAACTTTCATCGTCATAAATATACGTACTTCCAATCTTTTCTCTGAATTCCATGGCGTCCTTTACATTATATTTTGAGGATTTTGTTAGATTTTTAAGTATACGGACAACATATTTACATAAATTATAACACGGTGAGTTAATGGACGAACATATAGGTCTCAAAGGGATTCCTTCTATATGGATTTTGGGTAATCCGTAAATTCTTGGGGGGTTCGCGGTTTTGCTAGAAAGTAAGTGCTTTTCCCGTATATCAATAATTTTGTTTTTGTACATTCGCTCTACAATTTCGTTATTTTTGTCTTGTAGTTTGTTCGTCGGGTCGCGCTTTAAAACCCGGTAGGTGGAGATGTCATTAACAATCTTTTGCATCTTCATATCATATTCAGATTTTTCCATGATAACAGTAACGTTCCCTTTGTCGGCATTGAGAATCAAAAATTGCTTGTTGGTTTTTAAGAATATCTTAGCAGAATGGAGCGTGTCGCGAATAAACCTATCTCTCATTGTATTTTTCGTCCTATTGAGATGGTCACGTATTAACATCGTTAAATTGTTTCTTTCAATTTCTTGTTTTTCCCTATCCTTAATTGTCTGTATGCAATTTTCCCAATCTGCAATAATTTTCAATAATGGAAATTCTTTCTTGGTCGTTGGCAGGGCAAATTTTGGACCTAATGACAGGAGCCACTGAACCTCCTCTGGGATTTCAGAAGTTGTAGTCTTGTAAAACCACTCTGGTACACCCCTAATATTTAGTTGTTGTTTTTGTTTGTCTCTTAGTTTTTCGTATTTGCTAGTTTGTGTTTTCTTAATATTTGTCATGAGGTTATTGTTTATTGCGTCTTCACTTTCAAAAAATACATCGGAGTCACGTCTGTTAAGTTGTTGTTTAATCTGCGCCTTCAGTATATTTACCTTGTTACTTTTTTGTCGGATTAGTTCGTGTTTGATACTAATTAGTAGATTCAAGAGTTTTCTTTGAACCTTTTGGACGTAAGCTGACACTGAGTTGGTGATTTTTGTTGGCATCTTATTATTGCTGGTGTTGTTGCTAATTATGTAGATAATGTTTTTAGTAGCGTTGTTAATAAAATTGGGAGTTAAGCCGCTCCTTCTGCACCTTTCCAGGAATTTGGTTGATTCTGCCATTCTAGTAATTGGTTTTGTTGTATTTTGAAAGCTTTTGATATGTTTTCTGGTTTTGACATCATAATTGTGCTTGATGTTTGTGTAGACCTTATGCGTGTGTTGGTCACTTCGGTGTGCTCTCCGTTTGAACATGGTTAGGTTTTGTTTTCTGGCCGTTTATTGTAATATTTTGATTGTTTTTTTGAGCTCTAGGCCTAGGGTAAATAAAACGAT
>NW_023476092.1:0-3088 GCF_013731165.1 Rhagoletis pomonella
CACCGAAGTAGAATTTCTAGGCTTTAGGGTATCCAGTGATGGAATTAAGACATGTCCTAACAAAATTAAATATATAGTTAACTATGAAATACCAAAATCTCTTCGTAGCCTGAGGTCTTTTCTACGACTGGCGGGGTATTACAGGGGATTTGTAAAAGGTTATGCGGCAATTGCCAAACCTCTAACAAGATATCTTAGTGGCGAAAACGGGCACGTATCAGCCAGAAAGTCTAAGTATATAAAACTTCAGCTAAACGCTGAAGCGATAGGTGAATTTAATAGAATTAAATCTATATTAGCCTCAGAAGACGTGTTACTTTTATATCCCGATTTTAGGAAACCCTTTGAGTTAACAACGGATGCATCTGCTGATGCAATCGGAGCCGTTTTATCGCAAAAGGGACGGCCAATAACGATGGTTTCACCGAACAAAACTATGCAACAAATGAGCGAGAAAGTAGTAGTAGAAAGCAATAGTTTGGGCTTTGCAAAGCCTAAGAAACTATTTATATGGGGCTCCGAATATTCATATTTATACGGACCATCAGCCGTTAATTTTCGCGATGTCCGAAAAAAACCCAAATACAAAACTTAAGTTTCATTGAAGAATATTCTCCGAAATTCTATTATAAGCCAGGATTAGAAAACAAAGTTGCTGACGCGCTGTCACGTCAACATATACACGCAACTACTGTTCATAGCGAACAGTCATCCACAAATATTATTCCCTCTGTACCAAATCCTATAAACTGCTTTAAGAACCAAATCTTCATTCAACATTCACTTAACTCGGATCGTAAGCAAATGAAAGCATTATTTCAAAAACAAATCAGACACATGGTGCAGTTTTCATCCATCCCAAATTTGATATGCACTTTGAAAGACACATTAAACGCGGCAGTTATGAATGGCATTTATTGCAGTTTAGAAACTTTAGGAATGATTCAAAACGATCTGGTAAACGCATTTCCAGGAGTAAAAATGAGGTACACTAGCAAACTCGTGCAGGATACTTTCAATAAAATCCTATAGGAGTAACGCTTATCCCTAAAGCACCAGTAGAGATTCTTCACATAGATATATATTACACAGGAGGGAAATATTTTATTACATGCATAGATACATTTTCAAAATTCGCTGTGGTAAAGAATATTGCGTCTCGCAATACAATAGACGTAAAAAATCCACTTATTGAAATTATCTCGCAATTTTACGACACTAAACAGATTATCACGGATAATGAAGGAGCTTTCACATCAAAAACTGTCCAGAGTCTGCTACAAAATCAATTCAATATTTCTATGTTTACTGTTCCAGCACTTCACAGTTGAAGTAATGGCCAAGTGGAATGCTTTCATTCTACTCTGGCCGAAATTGCAAGATGCATAAAGGGAGATGCTACTGACGTAGTTGAATTGATTCTGTTAGCAACCCACAAATACAATAACTCAATTCATTCAGCTACCAAATATAAGCCAAAAGAACTATTATACAATTCAACTGAAGAAGTTAAAAAAGAAATTAGGAATCGTTTAAAAATGAAACAGGAAAAGGACTTAAGTTACCATAATAGAGAAACAAAACCAAGAGAATTTAAACCAGTTGAAATGGTCTATGTAAAAAGTAATAGGAGAATACGAAATAAATTTTCAAAACTTTATAATGAAAAGGCTATTCAGGCGGATCTAGGGACTGCGGTAGTAATACATGGCAAGCAAGTTCACAAAAATAATATAAAATGAAGATTTACTTGCAGGGTTGTCCTTGTGCCGTTAGTGGCAGCGAGAATCGTGGATTACTCAACAGCTCTATTCCGATACCATCAGGCGAAACCGCAATTTTTCAGAATTTCATTTATTTGAAACACACTATAAACTTTACAGTCATAGAAGAAGGATTTGTGGACAACATAAATATAATAGCAGCTCTTAAAAATGAAAAACAAAAAGAACTACTACAACAGGACCTGGACGAGATGGACAACTTAGTTCGCATGCTCAGGAGACCCGGTAGAACTCGACGTGCCATCGATTTCCTGGGGTCTGCTCCTAAATTTGTGGCTGGAGTCCCCGACCATCAAGACTTACAAATTTTGACAGCTACCGAAAATGAAATTATAAGGGCTGGAAATAGACAAATAGAAATAAACAAAGAAATTCAAGAAAAAATTGATGAAATAACAGACAGAATTAACAATATCAATACTAGAAATGCAATTGATTATGAAGTGGTCACTCTACTCATGGCATGAAGAAATATAATAGTTATTGATAATTTAAAAAACATGTTGTATGGTGTAGCCTTAGCAAAATATAATATTGTAAACCCACTAATTTTAAATACAGAAGAAATCAGTTTGATAGAATTTAAGGAAAACACACTTGTTCCCATGTCCGATATTATTACAATTTCAGATGTAAAAATATATTACCAAAACGATGCACTGATTTATCTTGTAAAAATTCCTCAAATAACAAAAATTTGCAAATTATATCAAATAAGCCCTGTGGCTCAAAATAACAAAATGTTGTATTTAAAGAATAATTTAACTGCTAATTGTAAGGGAAACCAATATCCATTAGAAAATTTCAGAAAATCTGTAGGATATAAGTATTGTAGTATTAATATGCAAGATGTTTGCCTTTTACAACTTCTAAACAACCATACAGCAAATTGTCCCACTACGGCGGCGGACCACTTAGAAGAGATTGAAGTAATTAGAGACGGATTAATCATCGCACGCAGCAGTAGGCTAGACATCGAAGAAAATGGAGAATTGATTAGAGCTAATGCTGTTAAGAGCTGTTAATTACATTTGAAAAATCTCTTACGATAAATGGAGAGAAATTCAAAGCAAATCATCAGATCGTTATTATTGAGCTCCTAGCTCCTAAGAAAACTATTTTAAATGAGACAAGTTAACAAAAACACCTATCATTGCCATTCCTTCATAAACTGCATATTCAAAATAACGAGCGAATGGAAGAGATAAAAGTCGTTCTTGAAAATAGCAAATGGATGTGGTATGGCGTAATTGCAAAACTCACAGCAATCATAATAGTAATATTGTATATGAAGTTAAAGCCCA
>NW_023476093.1:0-3087 GCF_013731165.1 Rhagoletis pomonella
TATACATTGTAAAATTTTAAAGAATTATTACCGCAAAACCTCGATGACCGTTAACAGCATTGCGAAAGACCAATAATGCTGGTTGCGGATCCTTTGCTGCCAATTGCGAAACCACTTGTCGAAAGACTGTACATTCCCTGAAAGGGAACTCTCGCACACAATCGCGTAGAGTAAACTCTAGGTAGTCTAGTTGACCAACTTTATTCTCTTTTAGAACACGTTTTATGAATAACTCCACAAAATCATGCTTTCCGGCATCTCCTTCAGTGGGTTTTTCTTTCCGTTGAGCTTTACACTGCTCTTCACATCGCATTAACTCGGACACAATCCACCGAAGATAGTGAAATTTAAAAGCCATTAATTCATTTACATCATTCGCTTTCTTCATTTCCTTTTCACACATATACTCCAGAGCTTTTTTCAATCCCGGCAAGTTTTTAAGTAGGCCTAATGATTGTAAATTAAGGGCAATGCGCACTGGATGTAAATTAATTTCTATGATAAAATGATGAAATGCATCCAACAGTCCCGCGGGTATCAATGGCTCTTTAAGTTGGCCTTGTGGTCTTGTATAGTACTCTAATGTTTTTTCGCGGTACATAGTTGTTGATCGTTTCCACGCAGGAATGATTACCAACAAAAGCTGCCATCTGTGACGCTGTTCGTGAAACGCTGTTTAATCTGCTGGGATTTATGCCAGCATCCAGAATCAAACGGCACACCTCTGTGTTGCCTGATAGAGCTGCAAAATGCAGTGGTGTATAGTCCGCACCGTGTTTATTAAAGTTTATATCAGCACCCTGAAAACATAAAATATTAACACAGCACGTGCACTATGGAATGTTGCGCTCACCATGTCTAACAGTATCTGCACAGCTTCTCTGTTACCCTTGCAACAAGCATGCTGAAGCGGAGTCATCCCATCCTCGTCTACAAAATCCACACAACCTTTTAGTTGGGTTATCTGCTGCTTAAAACCATCCACGTCGTTTTTGGCAATTCTCTCGAATATCTGCCGCTGCACATCGTCTAACTGGTTTTTACTTTCTTGTTCCATCGTTCGGCCTAAATGAAGTATCAATCCGAAATCGTTTCAATATATCCAGAATATACCACGGGTTCAATTATATATAGAAAATGGCAAGGACTTCCAACAAATATTAAAATGCGAAAATAGCACCAAAGAATCAGTAGAAACAGAATAATAAGGAAAGCTAAAAAACAAGAATGAATGTCAGAACAGGGATAGATCAAAAAACTTCCACTGGAATGCACTACCGGACGCCACTGGAATGCACTACCTTAAGTATAGGGTGATAAACACGGCGAAAACAAATTGCTTCTTCTTCTTCTTTTCGCCGTGGCAAAAAGGGTACAAAAATTACTCGTTGGCAGGCAACACTGGTGTTGTTCATTGTTCATTCGCAGCGGGGGTTATTAGTAGAAATGGGTAACTCAACTCAGAGATGAGTTATTGAGTTGATTCCCATAAGTGAATCGGAATCTCAGACTCCCTATCCAAAAAAAAATGTAACTCAGTAACTCAGTTGATGCCCTAGGGCTCACATTAGGAATGTCAGTGGCAAAAATACATCGATGTTTTTCTTTGATTCGATGCATCGAAATGTACATCGATATTTTTCGATGCATCGAAGGGCATACATCAATGCATCGATTTGCATAGGATTTTCCACCTTTACCCTCCTCCTAGCATTTACAGCTTTCAAATCAGTAGAAAGGAGCTGACCACGCCCAATCTAATGTTTTGTTTTACCTCAACGGCCGCATTTATGCCTCAAAACGAGTCTACGATACCAATGAGAGTAACATACAAAGAGTCAAATGAGTTAGTTGAATGAGCTGACTCCTTAAAGTGAATTGGGGTCATTGAGTCAACTCCTATAAATTTGCTGAGTTAACCCCCCCCTTAGTAATTAGCAAATTTTCTTTGCTCAATTACTCTAGCAAATCAATGAGTTAACCCAATAGAATTATGACTCACTTTGTAAGTACATCGCGTTGTGGAACTACGGCAGCACCAAGGTGTATTAAACAAGGTGGTGTTGGGGCGACAGCTGAGTTTTTCGCCGTGGAGGCCATTACGTCAAAATGATGTGTTTGTTGTAACTCATACCAATGAAAGTATGGACCTCAGCGTATAATTTGTTAGTGTAACTTTTTACTTATATACGGCCAACACCATTTTGTTAAATGCGCCTTGGGTAGCACTGTCAATGTGTGGGGTTGCACAACTGATATTGAAGTCACAGCAAACGTGAAGGGCGCACAAACGAAAACTTACAATATATATTTTCTCCTTTTTTTTTATTTGACTATCAATTATCATGCCTTACATAACCAACCATCTCTCCTCAAATTAATCTAACAGAGTACCCCTTCCACATTTGCTGTTGACACCACATTGAAAATCTTCAAGTGCTGACAGATGTCTTCTTAGTGAAGATATTTTATATGGAATTTTGGTTTAAATTTAATATTTATCGGTTAAGATTACTCTAACATATTTGGAAAATAAGTCTTCATTTTGGAGATGAATCTTAACATATGGTAATACTGGGTTCACATATAAGTAGATTATCCTCATTTTCGAGCTTAACACCCTAATCTGTAATTATAACAAGAGATTAGCCATATAAAATTCGTCCCTTGTTAATCTGTAATTATAAAATAATCTCAGATTTAACCGATAACTTTTCGGTGTCCATCCTAGTTTTATCGATTGTTTTTGCGAAAGAGAAGAGAAACGCCAAATGTAAAAGTAAACAAAAATGTACGCTAGCAAGTAAAAGAGGTTTGTAAAGGCATTTTTAATAAAATGTTAAGTTAAAATATATTTATATTGCTTATTATAGCAGAAAAACGTGATCACGGTGGCACAGAGAAGAAACATAACTTTTCCTTGAGATGTGAGAATAACAAGCACAACAAATTTGACGGCTAATAATCTGAGATTTGCCTGTGTAAACGGGGTGATTAAAAAACGAGCTTTGATTGAGATAATATTGATATGTGATCATAGTTTTAGATTATTCTCACTTTTTGCGTATTCTTTAATTTCCGTTAATT
>NW_023476094.1:0-3087 GCF_013731165.1 Rhagoletis pomonella
ACTTTTTTGATACAATTTCGTTTACTACGCAGTACATTTTAGTACAATTTTGTGATGAATACTATAAATACATACGTAGCTCTAAAAATTCACTGCGGGAATTCGTTTTATCTTTTTGTCTTCGCCTTCTCGTTTTACCTTTGTAAGTTTTGATAAAAGGTTTTGAAATAACCATTATAACATAGCAAAAGTTGTGCTATCAACCTCACATAGAATATTTTCGATACTAGATCTTATTAAAATAAAATGTCGAAATCAGCTTCATATAGTTAGAAACAGTGCCATCGTTAATTTTTTATGTTCTTAAATATGATAACTTCACGACACTCATATATTGACTAGAGTTAATTCCTTAACAAAAACTGTATGGAAAAAAGTTTAAATCTTTGAACAACATTAAAAAAATCGACAAACTTTCGTAAACATTTCGCGATTTCTATTTCAATTTTATTATAATAAAGTGCATGTATAAATCAGCTGGAATTTGCCATCAAAGACATATTATCTAAACCTTCATCAAAAAAGCAATATATATGTATATGTATATGTGACCTGGTCTACGAAAAGGGAGCTTACGTGCGAAAACTAGTTTTCTGTGAAAAGCTGTTAAAAGTAAGCAACTCGTTTCGTCAGTTTCTCATTATCTCGTTAATTGTTTTCCGCGCCGGACGTCCAGTAAGTGTTGTTGTTGGTCCAGTAAGTGTTGTTGTTGGTCGGAATATTATTATAGTTCATCGTGTAAGTTGCTAGTGTGGAACATTTAAAAAAGTAACACTGAAGAAGTGACGTTTACTGTTTCTGTTGATTATCGTCTTCGCATTTCGCATGAAATGAAACATGAGTGTTGATGAGGAGTTCAGTGCCGTATACGGACAATATTTCCATGAAAAGGATGATGAAAACGATGATGAAAACTATGAAGAGAGCGATGATGATGAAGACGAAGTATGTGTATCTCAGGCAGAAGATGATACCGAACAAACTTTTGTTAAGATGGACCTGTATGTTGTTGATGTAAAGGAGGAGGAGCTGGTAACAAAATAAATAAACTACTCAGCATTATTATTTTTGGCCCATAATACGTTTTTCTAGTGTATAATCATGTCTTTATAGCTTATAATTCAATGTATTTTGTTCATTACCAATAAAATATATATTTTGTCGTACTTTTACTCTTCTTTCTCTACATTTTTAGTACACTTCTAAGCAAATTAGGATTTTCTGCTTTTCACCACGTGAAAAAGCATCTCATCTTCCATCTGAATCAACCAAAAAGTGAAAATTGATTTTTTTGACACCTAAGCCCCCTTTCCGTAGACCAGGTCACATATATTAAAAATCAACGATAAGTCGCAGCTATTTTAAACTTGCACTTCATTTAAATTGACCGGACTACAAACGGCATTCTCAAAACATGTATTTCTAGGAAATCGAGTTAAAAGCCCGAAATTTTTACGAAAGTTTGTTGATTTTTTTAATGTTGTGCAAAAATTGACCCTTGAGGTTTTATTAAAGTATAAACTGCATTTTTTATAAACAAATAATTAAAATTAAATAATTTTAAGATAAATGGCCATTCTTGTCAATATGTGAGTGTCGTAAAGTTTTGATAAGCACTTGAGATACTAAAAATAAAATGTCAAAATGTACTGAATTCAAAGAAGATGTCTTCATTATCCATGCATAATAACTTAAAATAATTTGTTTGTTAAGAAGTGTACCTTAAACTATGTGCATACACATTTATGTTCAAAGTATGAAATGTACCTACATAAACTTTCCCATGAATACCATCAAATCATTGATCTTGAAGGGAATCTATGTATGCATGTACTAATTACAGTCGAAAAGTATAGTTTTTGTATAGATTTCGTACTGAAGGAACAATTTCATTTCCCAAAACTGTGCGACATGCGGGCGCCACCATAAACAAGTGTGAGCTAAAAGTGAGAGTGTGTTAGTGTGCCTTCGTATGCTGTCGCTTTCTCGTCGCTTGTACATGTTTTGTTGCTATAAACGACGAAAATTACAAAATTCACTAAAATCATTCAACTGAGCTATTGGTGCTTCTTAGTGCTCCTATTCATTTCAGTTTCAGTTTATTCAGTCTATGATTACAATCTTACAGACTAGATAAAAATAAGACTACCATAATTAAAACTAAATACTATAGATTTAGATACACAAGTAGTTATAAGAAAAATGAATCAATAGATGACTTGAAAATATTTCTCGGCAACGAAAAATCAATATTTAGACTCTTTGAGATCTTGTTAAGTTCTGTCAGAGCGCGGAAAATCGGATCAAAATGGTAATAGTTAGCCTTAGTAGCACGCAAGTAAAACGGCGTATGAGCGTAGAAATCTGTGAGGCACATTAAGGATATCTTCTCCAGAAGGACCGAACAATCCAAAGAGCCAACAACCAAATCAAAAACGAACATGAGCAACTGGACAATTCTTCTAGTTTCAAGAGTTTGTAGGTGAATAAGTTTACAACGGGAAACATATGAGGGCATCGGGTCATCAAAGTTAAGGGAACTTAACGCAAAACGAACAAATTTTCTCTGCACTCTTTCGAGTCTGGCGGCATGACAGCCGTAAATGGGGTTCCATATAATAGAAGCGTACTCTAGTTTTGATCGTACTAAAGAGATAAATAAAGCTTTCCTGGTGTATGGATCCTTAAAGTCTTTTTCGCATATCTACGCAGGAAAGCCAAGTTACTGTAGGCTTTTGGAAGCACGTAAGAGATATGATTGACAAACGAAAAATTTGAGTCAAAGACTAAGCCTAAGTCAACAAACTCTTTCACAGAGGCCAAGCGAGTGCTAGAAATACTGTAATTAGGAAAAATAATGTTTGAACATTTTGAGAAGGACATATGAAAACATTTATTTACATTTAAGTGAAGCTTGTTCGTACGACACCAACTGACCAGGTTACTCAGGTCGTACTGCAGAGAAGAAACATCCGACGAGTCGTTAACTCTACGAAAGAGTTTGAGGTCATCTGCATAGAGTAAAAACCTAGAAAATTTGAAACAGGAGCCAATGTCATTTATAAAAAGGACGAACAAAAGTGGTCC
>NW_023476095.1:0-3087 GCF_013731165.1 Rhagoletis pomonella
TAACCGCCTAAGCGATTTTGGCCGAGTCCAAAACAGCACGCCAGTCAATTCTCTTCTGTGCTAACTGACGCCAATTGAAAATGCCAAGTGAAGCCAAGTCCTTCTCCACCTGGTCTTTCCAACGCAGAGGAGGCCTTCCTCTTCCTCTGTTACCAGCATCGCGGCCCGCGTTGAATATTTTCAGAGCAGGAGCGTTTCTGTCCATCCGAACGACATGGCCAAGCCAGCGGAGCCGCTTAATTTTAATTCGCTGCACTATATCTATATCGTTGTAAAGCTCATACAGCTCATCGTTAAATCGTCTGCGATATTCGCCATCACCAACGCGTAAAGGTCCGTAAATCTTTCGCAGAATCTTTCTCTCGAAAACTCCAAGAGCCGCCTCGTCAGATGCTTTCATTGTCCATGCTTCCGCGCCATACACCAGCACAGGCATGATGAGTGACTTATAGAGTGTGATCTTTGTACGACGAGAGAGGACTTTACTTCTCAATTGCCTACTCAGCCCAAAGTAGCACTTGTTGGCAAGAGTGATTCTCCGTTGGATTTCAAGGCTGACATTATTATTGGTGTTAATGCTGGTTCCCAAATAAACGAAGTCGTCTACTTTTTCAAACTTGTAACTGTCAACAGTGACGTGGGTGCCAAGACGCGTATGCTCTGACTGTTTGTGTGCTGACAGGAGATACTTCGTTTTGTCCTCGTTCACCACCAGGGGGTCCCCTTGTCTGAAACCTCGTTTGGTATCAAACGGCTCGGAGAGGTCCTTCCCTATTCTGACGGAGCTGGTGGTATTGCTCAACGTCATTTAACACAGCCGTATTAGTTTCGCGGGGATACCAAATTCAGACATCGCGGCATAAAGGCAACTTCTCTTCGTGCTGTCGAAAGCGGCTTTGAAATCGACAAATAGATGGTGTGTGTCGATCCTATTCTCGCGGGTCTTTTCCAAGATTTGGCGTATTGTGAATACCTGATCTATGGTAGATTTTCCAGGCCTAAAGCCACACTGATAAGGTCCAATCAGCTCGTTCACGGTGGGCTTCAGTCTTTCGCACAATACGCTCGATAAGACATTGTAACCTATGCTTAGAAGGCTAACTCCGCGGTCGTTGGCGCGTATGGCGGGGTCGCCTTTCTTGTGGATTGGGCAGAGCACACTTAAATTCCAGTCGTCGGGCATGCGTTCATCTGACCATATTCTGCATACGAGCTGATGCATGCACCTCATCAGCTCCTCGCCGCCGTACTTGAATAACTCGGCTGGCAGGCCGTCATCTCTAGCAGCTTTGTTGTTTTTCAGCCGCGTAATCGCTATTCGTACCTCGGCATAGTCAGGCGGTGGGACAGCTAGTCCATCATCATCGACTGGGGACTCGGGTTCGTCTTCTTCACTATTTTCAGCGCTGCTACCATTCAGTAGGTTGTAAAAGTGTTCCCTAAACAATTTAAGTATACTCTGGACATCGGTCACTAAGTCGCCATTGTTGTTCTTACAGGAGTTTGCCCTGGTCTTGAAACCTTCCATAAGTCGCCTACCCTCTGGTAGAATTTCCGGGCGTTCTTCCTGTCGGTCAGCATCTCAAGCTCTTCGCACTCACATATTTCGGCCTCTCTCTTCTTATTGCGGCAAATACGTCTCGCTTCCTTCTTCAGTTCCCTATAACGGTCCCACATGGTTCGCACTGCGTCCGATCGCAGCGTGGCCCTGTAGGCGGCATCTTCTTTCTCTGCGGCTTCTTGACATTCCTCATCGTACCAGTTGTTATTTCGGGCTCGCTGAAATCCAACTACTTCTCCGGCGGCGGTACTTAATGATCGAGAAATGTGGTTCCACTGCTCGCGTACGTCGGATTGTTGAAGAGTGCTCTCAGAGAGCAGGTGTGTGAGTCGAGTGGCGAATAAATTGGCCGTCTGTTGTGATTGCAGCTTTTCGACGTTAAGCTTTCCTTGCATTGTTGGGCGCACATTTTTTGCTGCACAGAGGCGGGTGCGTATCTTGGCTAAAACAAGATAGTGGTCCGAGTCGATGTTTGGCCCTCTGAGTGTACGTACGTCCAAAACGCTTGAAGCATGCCTTCCGTCTATCACAACATGATCGATTTGGTTTCTCGTTTTTCGATCTGGAGACAGCCATGTAGCTTGGTGGATGTTCTTATGCTGGAACCTAGTACTACATATTACCATATTTCGGGCCCCGGCGAAGTCGATCAGCCTCAGTCCGTTATCGGACGTTTCGTCGTGGAGGCTGAATTTTCCGACAGTGGCGCCAAAGATCCCTTCCTTGCCCACCTTGGCATTAAAATCGCCAAGCACGATTTTGACATCGTGTCGGGGGCAGCGCTCATATGTACGTTCCAAGCGCTCATAGAAGCGATCCTTGGACGCCTCATCCTTCTCTTCCGTCGGGGCATGGGCGCAGATGAGCGAGATGTTGAAGAATCTAGCTTTGATGCGGATTGTGGCTAGACGTTCGTCCACCGGGGTGAACGCCAGTACTCGGCGACGGAGTCTCTCTCCTACCACGAATCCAACACCGAATTTGCGCTCCTTTACGTGGCAACTGTAGTAGACGTCGCAAGGCTTCACGCTTACTTTACCTTGCCCCGTCCATCGCATTTCTTGGATGGCGGTGATGTCAGCCTTTGTCTTCCCGAGGACATCAACCAGCCGGGCAGAGGCACCTTCCCCATTAAGGGTCCGGATATTCCAGGTGCATACCCTTAAATCATAGTCCTTTATACGTTTGCCGTGGTCGTCATCAGAAAAAGGGGGTCTCATCCGAGGCTGTTTGCTTCTTTTCATTGGGCGGGGTTTTAACGTGGCGGGACCCAAACCCAGCGCACGCGAAGTTTTACGCCTTCTCACTTTAGCTCGCTCCCAAACGGGTGTTTGGTTGCTACCCAGAGGATACGTGGATATAAATATCCGGACGTTGTGAGCTGCGATTTGAACCGTACGCACAAGAATCGCTTCTGGCCACTCCCAGGTGAATGGCAGTCAAAAGTTTTCCACTTCTGCGCACGGAACCATCCTCCTAATAAATATAAACTTACTAAAAATTTTCAAAAGAAAGCTTTTTATAAA
>NW_023476096.1:0-3086 GCF_013731165.1 Rhagoletis pomonella
AATATATGCAACAATTTTCATTCTAATATTTTTCTGCTAATTTCGTATAAAAGTATAGTTCATACTACAACAAAAAACATAAAAATATAATTCCTAAACTTTATGCAAAACTCACGAAAATGCAGCAAATTTTCATGAAAATTTTTAACTTTTTAATCAAATTTTTTAGAATTTTTTTGAGTATGCAGATTTGTAGCGCAATTTTATTATAATAAAGTGCAAGTTTTAAGTAGCTAGGAATTACCGTTGATTTTTGGCAATTTGTTTTCACGCAGTCTCTTCCATACAAAATTTTTTTTTACTTTATATGGAAAAAATGCAAACACCTTCAACAAAAAAAAATTCTCAAAAATCAACACGATTTTTGACTAACTCCGAAATTGCATTTTCTTTACTAGAATTTAATTGGCTGCAAAATTGCATACGCAAAAATTTTTTTAAAAATCTGATTAAAAAGTTGAAAATTTTGATGAAAATTTGCTGAATTTTCGCCAGTTTTGCACAAAGTTTAGGAATTTTATTTGTATATATATGTATATGTTATTTGTTGTTGAATAAACCATTTTTTTATAAGAATTTTTTTATAGAATAAAAATTTTTGCATTTTGGAGATGCCCAGCCCTAGTGTATCACTCCATTTTTCCATTTTATCAATTTTTTCTTTTTTTTTTTCCTGGGCTTTCATAGCCAATGCATAAATTAAAATTTCTTCCTCCATAATTTCAGTTTCACAAATTTCAAAAATTAACACAATAAACCGCTGTCAGCACCTTTTCTAGAACTGACAAGACTGTCAGCAAAACAAGCTTTTGTTAGAGCGCTAGAATAGCGAACAATGACTAGCTGTCATGAAAGTGACTGTGGTGAACTTGTCAGTGATGCGGAATCGGGCTGTAAAACTTTAAGTGAAAGTTTGATTGTTTCCGCACTTGAGTTACGTTAGGTTAGGTCGAGATAGGAGGGCATATATGGAGAGATCCTTTTTTTTAACTCGGAGGCATATTTATCCATTGGGAGTCTCCTCTGTCATTGAGTTCAAGGTGGGCCCAAAACGAGCTTTCCTTTTACAAGAATAACAGATAGTATAATGACGGCACTAACCTGCTGCGGCACTTGCACTTTGATAACCGACGCTAGTGTAAATCTAAGCTCGTGAAAATACTACCGCCAGCAAAATTTTGCTTAATGAAGTGTGAAACTAAACTGAAAAAAAATGCAATTTAAACTAATATTCCGCGAGTAATTAAACTTTTCTCTTTAATTTGATGCCCATACTGTTTTCCTATATTGCACTGAATTTTTTAAGTAATTTTTTTAATTAATCATATTTTTTAAAATTTCGAAGTCATATAAAGAAATCCTGGCATCCGAGATAAAAACTGAAAACGCAGTTTTACTACAATTAGCGCATGGTTTTGATTTTTTGTGTGTGTGTGTAAAACTGACTGTCGCACGGTGTTATTGTTGTTAGTCACTTGAGCTTACCACTATTCATGTCTTCAAATTTACAGAATCATACATACCTGGAATAAAAAAAAAAAATATATTTCAATTAGTTTTTAAATAAATAGAATAGATATATTTTATATGTGTCTGACAAAAAATACTTACAACTATAAACTTTTATACACATAAAATGCCTCAATGTTATACAGTGAAACCCCGATATAACGAATATTGATAAAACTGAAAACGCAGTTTAACTAAATTTTGGCTGAATTCCCTGAAAAACCTTGTTCTTGAAAAATAGAACCTTTTTATTTTGACCCGTTTTGGCTATATTTCTTTTGGTTATTTGATATTTCATGTTTTTCTTTTATAAAATTCCAGCGCGTTATATAACACGTACCTTTAAAATCCACATTTCAAGCTTTTTACAAAAATTATTAAAATTCAACAAATTTTATTAAAATCCCCCAAAAATTTCAAACTTATCATTCAGAATTTTTAGAAAAATTTAATGTATGCAGTTTTTTAGCCTTTGAAATTTAAGTAGTGCAAATCTCCACACACGAGAAAATCGCGTTGATTTTTAATAATTTTTTTTGGCTGACGGTGTTGTGCATTTTCTTCCATATGCATAAAGAATGCTCGACCATGCTCTAAATTTATTTTTATATAGAAGAAAACACCTAGCAGCATCAGCAAAAAATATTTAAAATCAAAGCAATTTTATAACGTCTTGAAATTTGCACTAAAATTTAATAAGCTATAAAACTGCATACCCAAAATTAAAAAAACAAAAATCTTATTAAAAAGTTTGAAATTTTTGGGGTATTTTAGAAAAATTTGTTGAATTTTTATAATTTTTGTACAAAGTGTGAAATGTGGATTTAAGTGGTGTGTGTTATATAAGACGCTAGACTTTTATAAAAAAAATAGTAAACATTGAATAAACAAAAGTAATATAGCCAAAACTGCTCAAAATATACAGTTTCTACTATTTTTCCCACCACTGTATGTATACAACGAAGAAATTTTTAGCAAGAGAACTTTGTTTATTAGTAAATTATCAAAACGGTGTATGTTTTTCTTATTTTTTTTTTTGCTTAAAAATAAAATCTAAAAATGAAAAACGAAAACATCTTTAAAAAATTAATTTTTCTAAATTTGACATTTTTCTAAAAATTTCTTTTTCAAATCACTTTGAAAATATATAAAACAAGTTTCGCAATATGAAGAAGTACTAATTATTTTATTTGAATCAAAAATGCTATATCAGCTCAGTATTCTCTACAGGGCATATGCATTCAATTCAATACAACAGCTGTCAGTTATTTTTAGTACAAGCGAAGAAAATTTTTTCGCTCATATCTCTGTTTTTATTTCTAGCGCGATTTATTTTTTAGACTTTTTTTACTGTCTGCCAAAATTTATGACCAAAATACATATTCCCAACGAGCACTTCGACATACTTTTGGACCGATTTCAGTGTGACATTTTAGTGGCGATGCATCTTCACTGGCTAGCTGACTGCCGCTAGCTAGTGTGCGTCTATCCGCTTAGACTAAGCAAGTGCGCCCAGCCCAACTCATTCAGAATTCATTTACACAGCCAATCGAGCGTTAAGTGAATTTTGTTTTGTT
>NW_023476097.1:0-3086 GCF_013731165.1 Rhagoletis pomonella
AAAAATTATAAACCATATCGTGTTTGTGTCAAACTAAAACACATATCCGGTAATGAGAGCAGTTTGAACTGGAACAAAATGAAAATAAAAGGTGCGATAACGCTTGCGAACAAAATTCTTGGGAACGTTTTCAAGAAGAACAGGATGAGAACGAAGCTTTCAGTAAGAACAAAGGTATCGAGAACATTTTCAAAGAGGACCAATTAAGAACAAACGTCTGGGAAACGTTCTGTTAGAGAGCAAAACAAAATCAAAGGTTTAAACGACTTACCGTTAAGAATAAAGGGACGTCTGCGAAAAACCGTTTCAGGGAGAATCATGACTGTTAGTTCTAAGCCAGAGGAAGGCTGGACCATTTCATTTCCATTTTTAGAAAGATTGTTTCCTTTATGCTCAAAAAAAGTTCGTGTCTTATGTCTTTCGCTGACTTAATTTGCACAATTATCTTTCAGTTCTTTTTTGATTAATAAGTTCAATATTCAAAGGTTTCAAACGAATAGTTCGCTTCCATTCTTCGTGAATAGCTCAGATAAAGTTCTGAGACTTTAGTTCACAAATGGTTCTTCGAGAGAAATTGCCTTAGGCTTTGGTCCCTCTTTGTACTTTTAGATATATTCCCAAAAGTATTGCTCGCATTTTGTTCTCTATGGGAACGTTACACAGGGTTTTGTTTTTAAATAATTCCCGTTGAGAACGTTATAAACAGTTTCGTTCTCACTTTCGTGCTTGTGAACAACACCACGAGAACGATATTTAGTTTCGATAATGCATGCTTTTATTTACTTAAAACTTGATTGCCCCTTTTCTTCCGGAACACAAACATTTTCATATCCCTGGACGCTGTCTTCGGAATAATGAAAATTGAAAAAATGCTAGAAATAGTTATGCTAGCAATGCTCCTATTTACAGAGCTTCAATTGAATTGAATTGAAATACTAATTTTACGGCTTTACGATAGCAATTTAAGCATAACAAAATTTATTTAGTTTCATGTTTCGATTCACTTTTTATTTAAAAATAAAACCTCATTTCATACTTTATGCAAAGTTATGAAAATTCAAGAAAATTTCAAATTTTGTATTACTAATTTTTATTATAGTTTTAGTGTGCAGTTATATATTTAGTCCACAAGTTTTTGCCCACAGCTCCGCACGCGTGAAGTTCAGTTTAAGGTTATGCTTAACTTCAATCGAAATTAGTTTCTGTTATGAGGTGCCACCCTCTTCAAAATTATCGTAATAAAGTTTTCTTATAAATCTTTCGTTTTAAATCAATTTTTTAATATTTCATTAAATTTAATTAACCGTTTAAAATATTTTCAAAATGAAGCTAACAAAAAAAAATAAAAAATGCAAATGCAAATGAGACAGACGTCGCCGAAACAACATTGATGTCAAAGGCTACCGAAATCAACCTGTCCCAAATGAAAACCCATTTATTATTCATACCTAGTTACTAGTGCCCTCTTTGATATGTTTTGGTTTTTTGTTGAAACTGCATCTTTTTAAGTGTTGGGGTGTATAGAACTTGCATAAATATGCATTTTGCAGCTTCCAACGGCAAACGATCGATTGCCAATTGCACTGAAATCATACTTGCTCGCGTTTTTTGCTTATTTTTGTTGCCATCCGTAATAAAACAATCAACCAGTAAAAATAAAATTTACCTCACGCGTTTCTTTTCCTTTTCCGCCTACCTTTCGGTTCCGTTAACAACAAAGGTTTCGAGAAATATGTATGTATGTTTACAAATAATAAAATTTATATATATCGACTGGCATGCATGTTTTTTTTTTAACAAGGAGAACGCATCGAAAGCTTAACCCCCATTGAGTGGAACATCAGTCCGAACTAAAACTCCTTGTCTGTTCGCTGTACGGTACATGCTCCGCTTCTTCGAGGAAGTTGGGACCAGAAGTCTCCTGGTTAAAGGGCTGAAAGTAGGATTTGAAGCAGCTATGGCAGGTTAGTAACTGGATAATATTGAAGTCTACCTCGCCGTGTGCCCTACTAATCCAAGTCTCAATATTAGGTATGAGCCGATATGTCCATTGGCCATTGGTATCTGCGTCCCATCGTTCCTTCCGTTCGGATAGAATGCGCCTTCTTGCTAGCATTCGTGTATTCAGTGCTATGGAGTAGTCAGGAACTGTGAATGAGGCTTCTTTCGCTAGTAAATCAATAAGGTGCAGCCCAGCCATCACAAGGGCTTCATCTTCCAACACCGTCCGAAAAGCAGAACAAATCCATACATCGCAAAGTCTGAAGATTAACTTAATTTCACGGCTGTATGAGGCTACTTGGATTGCATCTACCCAGATCTTGGATCCGTAGAGGGTCACGGATTTAAGCACGCTAGCCATTAGTTGCATCGTAAACCCCCTGAAACGGACCTTCGCTTCCTCTCTTAATTTACGGCCACTGATGATACCTCCGATTTCTGCTCTGCCAGACTCAGACCCATGGAATCCATCCAGTGGGCTATCTGTTCGGCATCTGCAAGATAATTTTTAGCCACTACGACTGCGATATCGGTCGCGAACACTATAATTTTCGCTTCTTTAGGTGCGCATGCCCTTTTGGCATGTATGTGTGTATGTACATTAGGGTGGTCCAAAAACAGTAAAGTCGGAATTATAATGCTCTCGCCCACTAAGATTATTCTGTATCGATAAAAAGTATACCCCTATTTTTTTATTTTGAAATCAAAAAATATTTAGAGGGAAAAAACAACTTTTCGTTTTTAATACTAAAGATTATTTATTTGTCCCCCATTTCATGTTTCGGGGTTTTTGTGGGTTTTAGGCGGACCTATAAATTATAGTTGCGATGATAAAATGGTTAAATAAACAACTGGGTATTATTATGAGGAATCGTATGCAGACGAAAAGAGTTTTTCGATAGAAAAATATTGGTTTTGTATATATATTAGAATTTTAACCATATCGCTGTAAAAACGGAAAATGCAGAAATGGCTTTCAAAAATACTAGGAATTTAAGCAAACTTTTATATGTACATACACATATCCAGAAATGTTGAAAATTTGGCTTCTTGCTACCCTCAGACTCAACACTAGCCCCAAATGG
>NW_023476098.1:0-3086 GCF_013731165.1 Rhagoletis pomonella
TTGCAGTCCACTAGCAATATGCCGGGACGGAAGTACACTCCGCAGAACGCCAGCGGATGCGACCACCCCTTGAAAACCTCATCCATAATGGCGTTCTGTAGGGTAGTCAACTCCTCCGGACTCAGCGCCTCCGCAGGGTAGTCTCTAGGCAGTACCGCCACCCTGATGCGGTCTCGCCTCTACGCCTGCCTTTGTGGTGTCCCTCACCCCGCTTATCAGCGAGTGCATCCCTACCTTTCTCGCTGTTGTGCCCCCCGTCCGCCTGTCGGCAGGTGCGGTCTGTTTGCGAGAGTCCTCGTGCTTGTTGTTCTGATGCCCGCCCTTCCGCTCATTCGCGGGTGCGGTCGCTTTATTCTGTTCCGAGGACGGTATGGCAAGGGCCAGTTCCCTAGCCACCTCGGGTGTTTTACCTTCTTGCAGGTACCTCACGTACCGTTTCGAGGCTGCCCCACTGAGGCCAAGCCACCGGCGGTCATCTAGGGCTCCTGGTTGCCCCAGAGTCGGAAGTGTGGGCAGTTTTGCCCGCCTATTCCGGTGGCGTTCTTTCTCATGCATCGTAGAGTCGCGAGATGCCGTGGAGCTACGGCTGCGGGACCTGTCCCGCGCTTGAGCTGGTTCGCTATCGTGCCTTCTGCGGTGCCTTCTCTGCTGCTTGGTGTTCTCATGCCCACCTGTTGGCCTTAATGCCGTCTCGTGATAGATGCCCGAACTAGTGCAGGGCTTCTCATCGCCCTTCACATGCTCTATAAATAGAGCTGCCTCAGCATCGGAGAGACTATTTAATTCTTCCTCCGAACCTCTTTGGTTGCTTTTTTGTCTTTGTCTTCTTGTCTTTTTGTTGTTGTTGTTTTGGTTTTAGTTTCTTTAGTTGTATTCATCTTGTTCGTACGACCGCGTGTCTTACTCTCCAGACGTAGCAGTCTATTAATAGTAGGGGGATCTCGTCGTCCACCGCGCCAGCGCCCGTTGTCGCGGTAAGGCCACCGTTACTCCTCGAGGCGGCTCGGTGTCGAGAAGGCGCCGTTCTAATACAGCCGGTTTCCCTCCTGGCTGCAAACCGTCCAATGGGCACGGTGTCGCTTCACACCCTGGATTAGGAGGTGGCAGTTCTTGGTCACCGTCCGCCAGCGGCCCTAAGCTGAGTCAGGGTAGCGCGGATGCTACGAGAGCATTCGCGTTACCCTAATCCAGGGGAGGACCGGTTGACGATTCGGCTAAGCAGGCTAAGGTGCCTGCCCTAGCGGAGGAATAGTACCCGTTAGAGATGAGTTGGGGACTAATTGATCACCAATTATACGCATAAGGGATGAGTCTAGACCAATTGACCTCCAATAGTACCCGTATGAGACTAGTTGGGACTAATTAATGCCCAATTGTACCCGATTGAGAGTAATCTCGGAATACTCGCTTTTGAGATTAGTCGCACAATTTTTGGCAGGGTAGCTTTGCGGCATTCCGTTCGTTGTAAAGTTCCATTCATGCTTACCCACAGCCATGATCCAATAATAAAAGGTTACATAATTATTGACAGCCGCGGTTTGACACTCCCTTACAACAGGTTGCATTTACGAAAAACAGAGAAAGGGGAAGAATGAAATACATTGTCGCGAAAATGGTAGTAGAAACGAACACAAAGAAAACACTTAATAGTTAAATTCCTTTTGTAAATTTTAATGTATTTCGGCATTTCAAACGAAATATTGAAAGAAATATTAAGATATCTACATGTATTAAGTATTTTATGAGCTACTTAGCAGTATAAAAAGTGCAAAAGGACTCAAAATTAAAATAAAACTACTGAGTTTTATGTAAACTTCGAATTTATAAACAATTTTTGTTTTCATCAGTTAAATGTGCTTTATATGCATATACAAATACGTACAAAAACGTACAATTCTATTTCACATGAAAGCTACACTTTTTCAAGTAAATTTGCAAAGAAGCAACACGGTGCCACTGCTAAGGGAGCGGTGCGAGAGAGACAACTGTCAGTTTATCTAACCTTTAATTATTAAATCATGACGTACAGCTGTAAAAATATGAACATATACGTATATGCAAGGCATATTTAATAAGGCAGAAGTTACAACTATCTCGAACTCTTATGTAGCTAGTTATAATGTAAAAAATTGTTAACAAACAAACTAACCCTTTGAGGTGCGAGTGTTATGTTTGCTACAAATTAGCATAAATTGAAACGCATCATGGTGAATTATACCAGGAGAAACGAAAGACTTAACACTATCTCATTTGAAAATTTGCCTTTAAAAATTTTTATAAGATAGCCGAAAGTCAGGAAAATAAGGCTGAAAGCCGTTTTATTACTTCACTTGTTTGTAATTTCACCATGGACACACATCAGCATAAATACATACATATGTACGTGATTTTAAGAATTACTTCAATAGTACCTTCAAAGAATTTTAATTACATTCTTATATGCACATATACATATGGACAGAAACGAAACAAAGGAAACCACGTTGTCTAAGATTTATATTGTTCATTTCAATTATAACGATGCACCCTGTACAAGTGTTTCACTAATTCTTAATCGTTCCCATTTAATTCATTTTTCTCTAACTATTGTACTACACTTGTTTTGAAGTCTCTCTCTTTTTTGGATCGCTGCATTGAATAAATGTGTTTGGAAATTACGTCGAGTCTTTTATTCAACATAAAATTTGGTGCCTATTGGGAGGACTAAGAACCGTGCGAATATTAATAGTTTAAGTTGCTTAATTTCGCGAATTTACAATTTCTACGTAATTTCAGGCCATTGCTGCGATATTCTCGGATCGCGCAAGATACGTATACGGCCATAACCACGCGTTATATTCTACACTGGTACGTAAATATATATAAATGGCAGAAATAAATCTGCGTAAGTTTCATGCATCGGCTATCTCCCGTGCATTGGAGCAAGTGCGAAAAGCGCGCACCGGCAAATTAGATGCATCTAAGGCTGAGAAGCTGCTACAGTCCGCGAACTCCCATTTCGAGCGCATGCTTGCAAACCACGAGGCGCTCCTAACGGCAGCCAAGGAAGAGGAATGGGATGTACATGCCGCATGGTGGGATTCGAC
>NW_023476099.1:0-3086 GCF_013731165.1 Rhagoletis pomonella
TCGTCGATTTCTGGTTTCTCATTTTTTAATAATTCGAATAACGAAAATTTAACTGAAATTGTATTTTTATCACGTAGCTCATATTGGTGGAAGGAATTCGAAGTTAGCAAATTAAATGCTTATTAAGTACATATTAGTGGTAAACTTTTATAGGCTGTAAAGTGTAAAAAGCAACAGTAAGTGAGTATGCATTGCATATTTTTAGGACAATGTTTTCATTCGCAGTTAAACTTTAAAGAGCTCTCAAGAAAAAATGACAAATTCTTACAAAATGACGCACAAGAAATGGAAAAGAAAATTTTTTCTTTCAAAATTTCTTATATCATAATAAATTTAGCCCCAAACCCACCCCTTGTGTGCGCTACGTGACAAATTTGATATGTAAAAGTAAACAGACATTGTTTAATTTTGCACACTCTAGGAGAGGAAACTGGTTACCTATCTTTATATGCGTAAATTTAAACGAACATTTTTTAGAGGAAATTTTAAACATTTTATGTGTAAACTGTGAAAATGTGAACAATAAATGTTTAAAACTCAAAAAACAAATTTGAAATTTGTTCTACGCCACACATATGATGAGTAAAAGTAAGCTAGCAGTGTTTAAATTTGCGTTCATTAAGAGAGGAAACTGGTTACCTATCTTAATATGCGCAAATTTAAACAAAAATTTTTTAGAGTGTAGGAGAGGAAACTGGTTACCTCTCTTTATATGCGTAAATTTAAACGAACATTTTTTAGAGGAAATTTTAAACACTTTATGTGTAAACTGTGAAAATGTGAACAATAAATGTTTAAAACTCAAAAAACAAATTTGAAATTTGTTCTACGCCACACATATGATGAGTAAAAGTAAGCAAGCAGTGTTTAAATTTGCATTCATTAAGAGAGGAAACTGGTTACCTATCTTAATATGCGCAAATTTAAACAAAAATTTTTTAGAGTGTACATTGGAATCTTCTTTCTTTTTAAATTAACAAATGAAAATATGTGATATAAAAGAGATTACTACAGAAAGAGTATAATTTAATTTATATATTATCGTCATTTAAAGTACAAAACCGCGCATCGTCATTCTGCAAAACCGCGTAACTGACATTTGCTGCCAAAAATTGGATTTGCTCACACAAGCTCTTGGCTCAATCCTTATCCATTCGTCCTGAAATATACTAGCCAGAAATGCGATTGCTTTATAAAAAAGAGAACCATTTGTTGCATTTTGTTGATACGCGGTTTTGTACTTTAAACGACGATATGTATATTAAGATCTTGCTTAAAGCATCCTTTTAAGCTAATTAACGCAATTGCGCTTATACCTATTTTGGTGAGATCTCCATATGTTCATTGCTTCGTTCACAAAAAAAAAAAATCCTTTAATTTCACACTTAAGTAGCGACCATCTTTAATGAAAATCGATTTTTGAACGAAAAAAACTTCATAGGAAATATAAAATTTTGGCCTATTTAAAAAAGTATCCACATTTATACTGACCGGAAAAAATAAGTATCCCGCAAAATTTCGTCTAAAAATGTATCCAATTGGATCTATTTAGATCCAAACGCCATCCCTGGTAACAAGTATGTTTGAGAGTCTTCTTACACTCTCACTCATATTCTCAGCTCTCATATGCTACATGTTGAGAATTTTTATGCTCAGCTGTACGTAGTGTGAGATGCCTAATAACGCAAGAACAGGGTTGCGTGATCTTGAATTAGTCAATTCACAAGTCCATAAATGAAATTTATTTCTGAATTGAAAGCTGCGTCAAATCCTAAATAAATTTCATTTGTGATTTGATTCTTCGACCAAATAAGAAATCAAATTTATTTGTGATTCGATTCATCACGTAAATAAGAAATCAAATTTATTTGTGGTTTGATTTGTAGAGCGAATCAATTTGTGATTATTCAACTAAACAATATCTTTTTTTATGCAACGCAAATACAATATTCAAGTATCTTCCAACCTCCAGTTCAATGAACATCTTCGGGGTTACCGGTACCATTTCGGAATTTTCTTCGGTTTTTTCAGGATTTTCGGGACTAGTTCGGGATCTTTGAGACTATTACGGGTTTTTTGAGGATTAGGGATTCTGGGGGCTATATCGGGATTTTTGGGACTATTTTGGGGTTTATAAAACTACCTCGAGATTTCGGGAATTCACGGCACTGTATCAGGATTTTCATGACAATTTTGGGATTTTCGGGGCTAATTCGAGATTTTTGGGACTACTTCGGGTTTTTCGAGATTTCCCGATTTTCGCGGGACTACATCGCGATTTTTGGAACTCTTTCGGGACTTTCGAGACTTTCTTCAAGATTTTCGGCACTATATCGGGAACTTCGGGACTACCTCGGGATATTTGGACTATTTTGAGATTTTTGGGACTAAGCCTAACCATAGGCTCAAGTACAATGGGTAATTCCGACTGAAAATTGGTCTCTGGTTTTCCGGCCTACCAAAATTCTATATGTCTAGTAGGGTGGTCGTTAGCATATGAAAATCTACTTATTATATGATACCTTTCTTTTCAAAAGAATCTTTTGGTACCCTTATTTGAAAGCTTCTTGAATAAGCGGACAGGATATTAGGGTGGTTCATAAAAAATATCAAAATCGAAATTTTTTATGCGACACCCCTTTAGTCTGTTCTATGTAGAAAATAAGGACTTTCAAAAAACTCTCAAAATTTTATAAAAATGTTTTTGATAGGTGTGAAAAAATTTAAATCTGATAAGTTTGACATATCATAAATGAAATATAAAGATCATAGATTGTCATTTGTTAATTTTTTTTTCAGAATAAGTGCATAATTTTTAAAATTTTTTCTAAGTTTTAAAAAACATTGGTTAACAAATAATGATCTGGAAAGATGCCAAGAAACTCATGTGTAGAGTAGAGTTAGTATGGGCTTTCTGAGCTTGGAACGTATTTTTTAAATTTGTTTCATGACAACAAAAAAATCATTCCAAATATAAAATTTTCGTGAATGCCTTTTTTTATGGGTAGTAAAAAGTAAAGGGGTGTCCCATTTAAATTTTAGAGGTCGATATTTTAAGGACCACCCTTATTTCTAGTCCATTTTTT
>NW_023476100.1:0-3085 GCF_013731165.1 Rhagoletis pomonella
GTAAATAGGCTAGAAACGCTAATAACACAACAACTCAACATAAATGATTCCACCGTATTTTTCGAAAGTGAGAAATTATTAACAAATAAACTCACAACAACAATTAAGAAGACACAAACCAAAAAATATGAAAAACTAAAGCAGAAACAAAAACAGTTACTAAACATTAGGGTGATACCAGAATGGTTTTGTAATAAGACAACCATAAATATACCAATAGATATCCAGTGGCTTTTATCTCTTGGTCCAAAATATGCCTTACCAGCAGAAAATAAAAAATTTCAACTATTTCAATTTATAGCAGACGGAGAAAACTGTATACAAACAATTACGGACAAAGAAAAACAAGAGATTGAAAGAAATAACTTGACGACGCTAATACGCGACCACCTTAACAAAACGACGACTTCTATGAGAGACAAATTTATAAGTGACACCCTAGGTTCCACAAAGAAATTCCTGAATAATAATAAACAACTCTTAGTCCTCAATGCTGATAAAGGAAATGTAACTGTAGTAATGGAAAAATCTGAATATGATGGAAAAATGCAAGTATTGGTGAATGACATAGCCACTTACAGACTTTTAAAACGCGACCCGACGAATAAATTACAGGACAAGAATAATGACATAGTGGAAAGAATGTACAATAACAAAATCATTGATTTGAATGAAAAGAATTCCCTTATGTGTAAAACGGCTAACCCACCGAGAATTTATGGATTGCCGAAAATCCATAAAGATGGCACTCCACTCAGGCCTATTTGTTCGTCCGTCAATTCTCCGTCGTATAATTTATGTAAATATCTCACTAACATTCTGAAAAATTTAACAAAGTCCTCCAAATATAATGTTAATGATGCAATGGAGTTCAAAAACAAGATTAAAGGCTCTTATGTATATGATGATGAGATTTTAGTGTCATTCGATGTTGTGTCCTTATTTCCCAGCATACCCGTAGATTTGGCCATCGAAATCATAGCCTCAAGATGGGACGAAATTAAAAACCTAACCTTTTTGACGAAAGAACTATTCTTGACAATACTAAAATTCTGCGTTAAGGAGAACCGTTATTTTAAGTACAATGATAAAATCTACGAGCAACGATCAGGAATGCCAATGGGTTCTCCAGCCTCACCTATAATAGCGGACATAGTCATGGAGGAATTACTGGCAAAATTTGAAAGGGACTCCACTAACAAACCGCGTTTACTGACCAAATACGTGGATGATCTATTTGCTATTATTAAAACCCAAGATATGGACATAATGCTACACACACTCAACAACTACAATAAGTCTATTAAATTTACAATAGAAAAAGAAAATAATGGACAGTTATCTTATCTTGACACTCTAATAATAAGAAGAAATAATTTATTAACAATTGACTGGTACAAAAAGCCGACTGCGTCTGGGAGACTAATTAACTTTCACTCCAAACATGAGAAAAAGATAATTCTAAATACTGCCAACAACTTCATTAGAAGGGTCCTCTCTATAAGCTACAAAATTTATCATACAAAAAATATTGCTGTTATTAAAAGAATTCTGGAGTATAATGATTTCCCCTTGTCGTTGATAAACAAATTGATTCGTAATTACTACGTTGGTACCACTAAACAGGGGACAAATAGAGACAGGGAAAATAAAATTTACAGATCATCGACATATTTATGTTCCAGGGATATCCGAAAGGGTTAAAAATTCGAGTATATATGATAAAGATAATTATACAATTGCGTTTACATGTAATAACACACTACGACAAATCTACAGCAATACAAAGGACAAGATTCCGAATTTTGAGAAATCCAACGTAGTGTATAAAATTCCATGCAATGGCGACGGGTCCTACGTATGTAATAAGGTATATGTGGGGACAACTAAATCAAAGTTAAAGACAAGGATTTCAGCTCATAAGTCAAATATTAAATTAAGGAACAACTCCTCGGACAACAAGACGGCCTTGTCATATCATTGTAAGAATACGGGACATTATCCAAACTTTGACAACGTAGCAATTTTAGAAAAGGAAAAACACTACCATAAACGCTATACTTTGGAAATGCTACATATTATGAACACCCCTAACAATAAAAGGATGAACTTCAAATCGGACACCGACAATTGCGCGCATGTTTATCGCAACTTAATTCTAAGACAACAACAATTCATAGTATAGGTGTCATGTGTTCGTTTGCAGTCCACTGTCATTCCGTACCTTATATGTTTCGGACAACAACAAAAGAGAGCTGCAGTGATATGCATACATATTTATGTCTTACTGTTCGTTTTCCTATGTATTGTTGTACGTGGATTTTTGTTTACAATTACTGTATTTTGAATTGTTTACATTCTCATGTTGATGTTTTCTACTGTCTCCAAATTTGCTTGTTTAATTATTGTTTTTTCGCTCATCTGTTTCAGTCGATCAAACATTGTCAAATGTGTAAGTTGTACTTGTTTAGGTTTATACGTACATATGTATTAATGTGTGTAATTATAATAATGTATTTATCAGTCCTGATGATGACTTCAGACTGAAGTCGAAATATCGGCAAATAAAAACAAATGTAAAATCACAAATTTTGTTTCGATTTTCATGTGGCCCTGAGCTCGAAAAATATACAATACTGTGTAAAACGAACGGCCAATAAATAAAAAGATAAAATGTTAAAACGGGGAGCACACCGTAAAAACAAAAACACATCTAGTGTTTACACAAACATTAAAGACAACTATGATATCCGGACTAGAAAATACATCAAACGCTACCAAAACGGCCTACAACAAATCACCAGACTGGCGGAATCCACGAAATTTCTGGAGACGTGCAGAAGAAGAACTTAACACCAAATTTCATCAGCAACGCCACCAAAAATATCCTCTACACAATCAACAACAACACCAGCAACAACCGAATACCAACACAACTCTCAAACGCAGTGACGGCTTACATCAATAAAGTGCAACTAAAACTGGTAAACCTTATCATCAGAACAAAGCATTCACTCCGTCGACAAATAATAAAAGAGGTAAATAGGCTAGAAACGCTAATAACACAACAACTCAACATAAATGA
>NW_023476101.1:0-2997 GCF_013731165.1 Rhagoletis pomonella
CTTGTATTAAATTGGCAAGATTTCTAATTATACTCGCCGTATTGTAGCTGAAATATTGCATTCTGTAAGCAATGGCAGTGTACTGCTGGCTAAGACAAAATAAGATGGACTTATCCGAGTAAGAGTTACAGTCACCTATCAAATTTTTGTAAGCAGCTATTCTGGGCCCATGTCAGTGTTTCGGTGTAGGCGGTGGCCATCATTAAAGTTCCTTGAAGGCAATACCATTGATGAGAAAGATATTCCTGATGACAAGAATGCATGAACACATAAATGCAGTATCTCTTTCTCTTGCTAAAACTGCAGCAACGTGAACGAGAAGTGATGTACTGTACTCTCTCGACAAATCTGTAGCAAATTTTCTTTTTAATCGTGATCCTCCCTCTTCGTATGTCAATGATGGCCGTCCACATTTCTGAGGGGTCTTCGCCTGATCGATTGAAATTGAAACACTCTTTGAAAGCCAAATGGAATGTACACTTTTGAATCGCTCTACATGTCTATTGCAATTCGCTAATTTTTTTTTTTACATATCCTTAAAAAAAATGGTCACTAACTTCTTAATTTCAGATACTGTGCTCTCCGTTAAAACGTCGCCACTGAACTTCGCTGACACCCAATCAATCAGCGCAATGGTATTTCTATTATTTTCCAGCCAAACAGACAATAAATTTTCTCTGCAAAACTGAACTTGCTCTGCAATTATAAAATTATTAAGAATTTGCGCAAGAACTATTAATGTCATATAAAAGATGATTCATCAACATAAAACTGAGCACCGAAAATTTGGCTCTTACGGCGACTCTTCACTAGTTTTTCTCTACAAAATAATACTACTTTAAGATTCCACTTTACCACATAAAAGCTATTTAAAATCAACGGAGGCATTGAACTCATTAATATTTTCACAACACGTAAATCTTCTTACCTTTCACTATATTTTCCATTATTTACTTTTATTCGTTAGACCGTTTTTTTTTTAATTAATTTTCAATTAAGAAGCACAACAAATTTTTCTGTACACAAATGCAAATGAAACTTTTCACAAAAATATCTGTTTTTGCAGGGTTGTCAGATTACAATGCTGACCCAAAGGTTTTTTTTTTTTTGTATTTTCAGCATGCATGGGTGACTAACTAAACGAGCGGTTAATACAATTTACAAATATCTATTTCGAATAAAAATGTTTAGTTCATGCCAAAAATAATGCCATTTAGACCAGTGTGCAGGGGATCCGCTATCGAGAGAGAAATCGGATGGTATGAATGTGAACAGTTTGGATCCAGCACCTCTTAAGTATTTCTGAATTTTGCAAATTAGTCGATTCTAGCGCCACCTGCTGAGTCAACTTTTCATTAGGTTGGTAACAAATTTATTATCTGAGAATGAGCCAACTATAAATACAAATACAAGATCTACAAAAACTTCGACTCTGGCGCCACCTATCGTGTAATTTTTTCTGGAAAATTATAACTACAATTTTGATTTGATTTCTGCTCAAAATTTTAGCCACATCCGACATTTATTGGACGCATTCACATCTACTGCTAGTAATAAATTAAGAAGAGTATGCGTAATAAAATGCTCAACAATAGAAAGCCAATCATAAACAAATGAAATCATGAATGCATTTAGGTATTTATGTTGCATAGTGAGCAGACAAGCACACCGACAATCGGGTTAGCAAAGGCAGAAGAGACGCAACAGACCGGAGTGAAAATTAGCAAATGTGCAGAGTGCTGCGATTGTGAAAATCGATTATGGCTACGGTGACCATAATTATGAGAGTCGAATACGGGACAAAAGATAATTTTCAAACTTTTTCCACAACAGCTTACATATCTTAAAGCCTTCTTCAATGATCTTAGATGTATTAGCCCTGAAACAGTATCCTTTTAGTAATATCACAAATTTCTAGAATAATTTTCTCGAGATGTTTATCCCGTAAAATTTGTTAAAAATATTCGTTAAATTTTTTCATACAAAGTAAGTATGTTCGACCAATTTTTTTAAAGAGAAGCAAATGAGCAGCACTTTCCATTCACACTATATTATACTCAATTTTAATGAGTTACAAAACTGCAAACCAAATTATTTTCTGAAGATTCTAATTAAAAAATTTGAAATTTTGGTGAAATATGGCAGAATAAATTTTTATAGTTTTTTGCACAAAGTTGGAACTTTGGTGTTATATGGTTTTTGTTAGGAAAAGAGCTTTACTTTCATAAAATGAATAATAAACATTTAATAGACTAAGGAAAAATAGCCAAAACAAAAACAAAAAAGTGGAGTCCTAATTTCTATTTTGGTCACTGTATGTGTCCCTTGATTCGAATCAGAGGCATTCAGATTAGAAAATAATAACTGTTTATGGAAAAAATTACTATCATATACCAACATCACTTAAAACTCATTCATAGGCATGCCATTTTAATGACCTGTTAAGGCGTCGAAACACCAAATACGGGACAAATACAGAACATTTGGCGTCCCGTATAAAATAAATAAATTACCAGGACAATGGGTCAAAAAAGAGGACTGTCCCGTATAATACAGGACGGATGGTCACCGTAATTATGACGTATACATATGTATGTATGTGTTGAAAATGCGGTGCCAACAAAAAATATATAAAATACTGAACAAGGAAAACAGCAAAAAGAATAAAGAAAAAATCTAAAATTTCTACTTCACCACCACTTTTTCACATTGCGAATTGAGTGGAAAATATTAATTTTCCACGCGTTAACAAGCAGCAAGCGAGCTACATAGCGTAAAACTATTTAAGCACCTACTTAAGCAAGTGCGTTTTTTTACACCTTTCTTTTCAATTCCAATGAAAAAATATATCTTCTTTTACAACGTGACGACTAATTGCAAAATTTCAGCAAAGAGAAAAAAAAACAGATTGGCGTTTTTTCTTTGCCATTTCAAAGCGAGTGGCTTGCGAGTGTGTGTGTGTGTGTGTGTGTGTGTGTGTGTGTGTGTGTGTGTGTG
>NW_023476101.1:3007-3085 GCF_013731165.1 Rhagoletis pomonella
GTGTGTGTGTGTGTGTGTGTGTGTGTGTGTGTGTGTGTGTGTGTGTGCGATTTCTGCACGCCTTTCTGTTGATGGTTC
>NW_023476102.1:0-3085 GCF_013731165.1 Rhagoletis pomonella
AAAAAAAAAAGTTACATAAATATGTATGTTTATACTATAATTATTTTTCTTCGGTCATGCTGAAAGTTTAGTGTTGTATATGGAGCCTTTTGGCCGGTTATTACAAGTAAAATAAACGTTTATTTTTCCTCCTACACCTTTCGACATTCGCGTCTTTCTCAGGGAATCTTTATTTATAAATAAATACGAAAAAACATATACATACAGTATCATATCAAGAGCACCCCCGTTTCAAAGTGATATTATTTATGTTATGTTTATTTATTTACTTAAAAAACCTTCAATTAAAATAAAGTCAATTCTCTTAAAAAAATCCATATTGGCCCAAGTTTAAAGCCCAGGAGAATACTAAAAAAACTCAACAAATTTTCAACAACGCAAACGCAAATGAAATATTTTCCTTCGAAGAACTGTCCAAATATTTTCATTGGCAAAAAATTAAGATATCACATGTACGGAAAATTACAATAAAAAATAGCAAAAATCAAGTAGACATGGCAGTAAAATACGACTTTATGCAAAGCGAGGAGAAGTTGAACCTAATGAAAAAAAATGTTCAATGGTCAACCATGAAACACTGTGAATTGCCTAAAGCTTACATGGGAAAAATACCTTAAAAAAAAAAGAAAAGTGGATGATATTCAACAAATGATTAGTAAACGGTATATACCGTCTGAATTTCATGATTTTCATAATACAATTAAAGAAATATAGAATAAACGTTTGAATTTTCAATATATATTATGCTTTTATGATTTACTTTAAACCGGAGACGTGAAGTTTTCGCGGCTTAACAATCTGAAATATGCTACTCTTCCAAGCGAAAATCTGAAATGTGCTAGTCTTCCACGCAAAAATCTGAAATGTGCTAGTCTTCCACGCAAATAACGAAATGTGCTAGTCTTCCACGCAAAAATCTGAAATGTGCTAGTCTTCCACGCAAATAACGAAATGTGCTACTCTTCCACGCAAAAATCTGAAATGTGCTAGTCTTCCACGCAAATAACGAAATGTGCTAGTCTTCCACGCAAAAATCTGAAATGTGCTAGTCTTCCACGCGATTAGTGAAATGTGCTAGTCTTCCACGCGAGAATCTGAAATGTGCTACTTTTCGACGCGAATAATGAAATGTGCTAGTCTTCGACGCGAATAGTGAAACGTGCTAGTCTTCCACGGTAATTTGAGATGTGCTACTCTTCGTTGGGAGCGACGATATGATGACTCCGATAGTTACGTGCAACAGCGGGCTGAGACTATGCAGAACATTGAATCGACTATTGTCGAGCTAGGCGGTATATTTCAACAATCAGCACATATGGTTAAGGAGCAAGAGGAGACTGAGCGTATCGATACAAACATACAAGATGCCGAATTGAACATAGAAGCGGCGCATGGTAAAATATTGAAGTACTTCCAAACTGATGATAAAAATCTTTGCAGTACTGATATTCTTTTTCATATTCTTCGTAGTTTTCCTTATATAATAACGAATATGTTTGTGACACGGCAAGATTTTAACGAATTCAGATGTGCGGTCTTAAAGTTGTGGGTTTTTAAATACATAAATATATAATATCCTATTCATATACATACATATAAAAAACACTAATGTAATAACGAAATTAAGTCTTATATGCCACGTGAAACACGATAGCTTTTAGAACCAGTCACGTAGGGTTAGACACTAATTCTGCCAATAATAAAATTACTTCACTTAGTTTCACTTTTTTTCAAAATTTTCTATAAAAAGTAGAGATGATCCTGTGTAATAAAACGAGAACCGATTTATGTAATCATAAATATATAAAGAAAAGTTTAAAACTAAATAAAATAGAAATTGTTATTGGCAATAAGTACATGTGCTTGTTTATTAATAATTCAAATATTATGTTCAAACAAATTTAAGAGAAAGGTATGCAATTTCAAGAAAAAAGCAATTGCTTAGTTTTTATGCATACGGCTTAACATTTCCGGTAGGAAGCAGAAGGTCAGTATGTATAAATAAAAAGCTTTATCAGGGGAACGTGTTATATTTTCAAATAACAAATAAATAAAAAATAGATCGTAATGAAATGTTGCCGTTTATTGCATGTGATCTGATGCCGGATTCAATTTATAGGTTTTCGTAGGTAGCTCGTTCTCGAAGTCATCAGTGGTTCGGGCGTTGAAATCCGTTGGTCTCCGGCAGAACTGGATCCACTTTTCCACCAACTCGATGTCGGCCGGAAAAGTAAAAAAACTGCACCCAGATCCTTTGGCACTAACACTAGCACAATTAACCACTGCACACCTCATTTTTATACCCGAGCGCACTTGTGCACAAGGGTATATTAATTTTGTTCACATAACGGTTGTTTGTAACAGCCAAAACGAATCGAGATAGATATAGACAAATGTATACATAAATGATCAGGATGAAAAAAGAAATCGATTAAGCCATGTCTGTCTGTCCGTCCGTCTGTCCGTCCGTCCGTGTACACGATAACTCAAGCAAAAATGGAGATATCTCAACGAAATTTTGTATGTAGGTTTCCCTTAATTCAAGGTAGGTTGGTATTGAAAATGGGCGAAATCGGACTTTAACCACGCCCACTTCCCATATAACGGTAATTTCCAGAAATACGAAAACTGCGATATTTTAGTAACTACTGAAGATAATTCACTCAAAATTGATATTTACAATAATGTTTAGACGAAAAATAAGAATATTATAAATTTTTGGAAAATGGGCGTAGCCACGCCCACTTATGGTTACATGTGTATATCTTGGTAACCGCTGCACCAATTTCTTCCAAACTTGGCACAGTTGTTGGCCTTCGCACAACATACCAAATGGCCGAAAAAAATCGCTCAATAACCACGCCTACTTCCCATATAACGGTAATTTTCAGAAATACGAAAACTTCGATATTTTAGTAACTACTGGAGATAGTTCACTCAAAATTGACATTAACAATAATTTTTAGACGAAAAAAAAGAATATTATAATTTTTTGGAAAATGGGCGTAGCCACGCCCACTTATGGTTACATGTGTATAAGTTATCACATGTGACTCAAGGCCAACAATAATAAGCGACATCCGCA
>NW_023476103.1:0-250 GCF_013731165.1 Rhagoletis pomonella
CAGACATTGAACAACCGGCCCTTAATCTTTGTATAGATATTATATTCGCGGCGTAGAAAGCAATATTAAATCTAATCCCAAGTTCTTCTGGAGTTATATTAAATCAAAGAAAAATTTATCTAATATACCTGCATCGGTCCAGCTTAACGGGGTGTCAGCCAACTCCATTTCCGACGCTGTTAATCTTTTTGCTGATTTTTTTTCTTCCAACTTTATTTCAGGTAATTCTGATAATGATTTTATTCCTGAA
>NW_023476103.1:260-3085 GCF_013731165.1 Rhagoletis pomonella
ACTTGAAGGCCTGGGCTTTCATTCAGAGTTTCTGAAGTGGATCACATCCTATCTGTATAACAGACGCTGTGTTGTTCGTTTTGATAATTTATCGTCTTATTCTTTTGTCTCCTCCTCTGGTGTTCTCCAGGCTAGTGTCTTAGGTCCGTTATTATTGGTTATCTTTATTAATGATATATCTTCCTGTTTCTCAAAGTGAAAGTTTCTTCTATACGCGGATGACCTCAAGATATACTATTAAATTAAAAATATAGAAGACTCATTGATTCTCCAGGGTGAGCTTGATAATTTGTACTGCTGGTTGTTGTGTTCGTCTTTAGTTCGGTCGAGGTTAGAATACGCTGTATTTGTTTGGAGACCTTTTCATACAGTTCATATGAACAGATTGGAGTCTGTTCAGAGGGCTTTTATACGCTTTGCTTTGCGTCCGTTGAAATTTGTAGACCCTATTCCGTCCTATCGTTCTCGTTGTTTGTTGATAAATCTCATGTCCTTAGAGTCCAGGCGTACTTTGTTATCGATGTGCTTTGTCTTTGACATAATTGTAGGCTCTATAGATTGCTCGCACCTCCTTATGAAAATTCGTTTTAATGTTCCCTCGCGTATTCTTGGTTGTAACGAATTGTTTTTTGTGGGTGTTGTTAAAACTGTTTATGGTATGAATGCTCCTTTAAGGAGGACTCTCTCCCAATTCAATGCTTATTCTTCATCTTTAGACTTCGATTTTTCTTACTCAAAGTTTACTTTTAAGAATTTACTCATAAGGCACTTGTCATAAGGATTTCCCTTATTCTATGTATATATTTGCCATATAGTCTGTAAGCGTCCTGTTTGTTAATAATAATAATAAATAAAAAAATAAATTAGCTCTTCAGTGATTTCGGGTTCAATAGACTCTGTCTCGGTGCATACATTATTGCCAAAGTCGATGAATGTAGACAAGCTTGCTTTATTCACTTGTAACATTTCTTCAGCAGGGGAAATCATTTCTGGATCAAAAAAACTTTGCCCTATTTGAGCTAATGGCAAATCATCTTCAGAGTCACTGGACGACCACCCAGTTTTCACAAAACCCGCTTTGCGAAAGCAGTTTTTTATTGTTGCGGTATTAACTTTTTTCCAAGCATTTTTTCATAAAATATAATGCCTCCAACACATTTATTGATTTTGCAAGTTCTGTGGCACTTTTGGAACTCTCAATTTCAGACAAAACTTTTTAATAGAGAGTTTCGGTAATGCAATTTTAAGTTCTGTATTATTTCTTGATCAAGTGGTTGACAAACTGACGTTGTGTTAGGTGGAAAAAATATTAACTTGACATTTTCTTGTATGAGGTCTCTGGAATGAGAAGTGGCGTTATCTAAAAATAACAAAACCTTTCCATTCTCTTTTATCATTTTTCTATCGAATTGGTGGAGCCATTCCGTCATTATCTCACGAGTCATCCAGGACTTTCGATTCGATTTCCAAATAGCTGGCAAATCCTTCACAGTTATGTTTTTAAAAGCACGAGGGTGCGCAGCTTTACCTATGACTAGCATCTGCTGCTTTTCGCCAGCCATGCTTACACAAAATAGAACTGTTAGCCGTTCTTTGGCTAGTTTTCCACCTACACAAGTTTCTCCCTTAAAAGTCAGAGTCTTGTGCGGAAGAGCGCGGTAAAAAAGTCCGGTTTCATCAGCATTATAACTAGATATCTTCTGGTCTATAACCAAGCAGCATGGTAGCGATTTTTTGCAAAAATTGGTCGACATCTTCTAAATTAACAGAGGCCACTTTGCCTAAAAAATTGCAAAAAATACATTTATACACGAAATAGTGAAAGCCTAATTCTTTACCTGAAATGCTTTTGAAGCTGATGTTGTTTCTTTTTTTTTCCATTTTGGAGCCAACCATCCGAAGTATTGAAATTAATTACGCCTAACTGCTGTGCGATTTCAAGGGCTTTTGCTTTTATAATAGGCCCTGATATTGGAATTATTTTATTTCTTACTTGTGCAAACCAATTCAGACACAAATTGTCTATTTGCAACCCATTAGAACCAACAAATCTCCGTTTGGTGTTGGATCAACTTTGTGTAAAATTACATGGCACCTGTGGTGTGCTGTACATTTGTGTTTCCTACATACCGCCGTGCAGCTGTGATGTCATATACAAGGCACATGTTGACAATATACTGGCACTCCACGAGAAAATTGGAAACAGCCAACTTTGTGGTTTAGGTGACTTTAATTTATGTAATATTTCCTGGAGCTTTATTGATAACAATATTTTCCTCACCCTATCAAATGTTACTACTTTATCTTAATCATATTTAATTGATAATTTATTATGTATTGAATTATTTCAAATCAATGGTTTTTTTAATGAGTTAACCCGAATTTTAGATTTAATATTTATTAGCTCTAATATAAATTTCAAGCTCTCTCATGCGGCCAGTTACATCTCCCCTCCAAATCAGCATCATAGCCCTATGGTTTTTTTAGTTTGAATTTTATCAATATTTTGAATTACCGACTGCTAGTCAGACGGTTGCTTTTAACTACTCTTGTCGTAATTTTGCTGAACTGAATAATTTGTTTGATTTGCATTGGTCCCAGCTCTTTGAAAACGTGGATGTAACTGGTTGCTACGATATTTTTAAGTCTAAACTTTGTGATATTTGTGTGGGTCACATCCCAATTCTTAATTCGAACATGGTTTACTAAAGAACTCAAACGTATAAGGAATAAGAAGAATAAGTTCTACAAAAGACAAAAGCATTCCAACGATGTTAATTTGCGTGAGCGTTGCGTGTTTTATAGAGCTGAATTTAACAGGCTCA
>NW_023476104.1:0-3085 GCF_013731165.1 Rhagoletis pomonella
ACTGTAGGTACGCTAGCATAGGTTACTCCTCTTGATCTTCCAACGCCAAGTACTTTTGTTTGACAAATATAACACTCTATTGAATGGCAAGTAGGTTCTCTCCATATCATTGGTGTATCAAATTTTGTTTGTTGTCATGATTCCCACTGAATCAATTCTACTCGACACGATGTACACAAAGTGTTCGGTGTCCATGGTTTTTCAGCATTTTTAGGCTCAATTCCAAAATACTTGGAGTATAAAGTTTTGATATGATCTGAGAACACTCATCGTCGCCTTATGATAGTATACTGGCCACACATGAAACAGAACATATCTGGATCCTTATTACACTCAAATTCTCGCGTCCTTTTACTCATTTTATTTTTTTTTAATAAATCACGGTTTTGAAATTAGACTTATGAACTGAACTATCTCCGGCGAGCCTTGAAGATGTTATGAAGTTTCAAAGCGCATTAACTCATATTTATACTCGGAACAAGAATAAAATTGAAAAAATCAAATCTTACCTAGACAGAAAGGTTCCTTTTTATAACAAGCCGGGAAAAGAAAATACTACCTGATTTAGATGTAGGCTTTAGAAATTTTCTGTGTCTTATAATTTTGAAAATCCACCTGCATACTTACCCATAACTGACGGAAATACATGTTTATAACTACATGCCTACAGCAGGTTTCGAGCCCAACCACTCTTCCTTTCGATGCAACCACTCTACCTACTATAATACAATTCGAGTATTAAAAGTACTATTTGATTTATTTAAAGAAAAAGTTTTATCATTGTTCTGGTGTTATTCGTTTATCCGGATAATATCTCACTTGCACTTTATACCTTTAATATATGTATGTATGTATAGGTACATACATTGAAGTTGCGCAACCTGGGTATTTTTATTTGATCGCTTATAACTTACGTAGTTTTGCATCGATTTTCTTCGATGATAGCTTATTTTTTTTGTAATACAACAGAGCTTAGGGAGGAAAAAAAAAACTGCAAAAAAATTAAAGGTTTTTGAGATCCTTCCCCGCAAAGTACAATTTTTTTTATATTTTTACAAAAAAAATTAAAAAAAATCGGTAATGATTGTTCGTTATCTTTGAATCTACAGGGCCTAGCAAAAAGTGTTGTATGCACAGTTTATAGAAAATTTTATTACCTTTTAAAAGCTTCAAACCGTTTTGAAATTGCTTATATCGTTCTTGAGATATATATGATAAAGTAGACCCAATTTTTTTTTTTGCAAAAACGGTAAATTGCAAATATCTCAAAAACGGTACCATAGAATTAAAAATAACCTTGATTTTCGGAATCAGGGGGTGATTTTACATAAGAATTTCATAACGGCGTTTCTGGTAAAGAGAAAAAGTTGAAATTTGTGGTCCAGTGTAGTTAATGATTAAAAACTAATTATTTTAATCGCGGTTAGCGTTAACTGTTTAGTCAGATTAAAATTAATCATGATTAACTGTAATCAGATTGAATTTAGTCGAATTAGCTAATTGATTAAAACATCAATCAACATTGATTTCACATACATATCATTATACCAAGTTCCAGTTCTCTCCCACAAATACTTCCAGACATATGTATGTAATATGAAAATTCCAATTTGTATGGGAGGGGCCTTGAGTTATCGGACTTACTTTCAGTCTAAGACCATCTTTATTAAGTGTAGCAAATTTCGTTCTGATCAAGAAGCCGGTTAAGGAAGTAGCCGGTCTTTCAATCCAGGTCATAAACTATCTGTGAGAAAAATTTCACTTTCAAACAGGTGGCAATTCTTATAAAAGTAGCCTATTTTCCAACATAGGTCATAAGCTATCTCTGTGCGAAATTTCTTGCGAATCTGTTCAGTCATTTCCGTGCATTAATTTAATTGAACTTTTTTAACAGGTGGCAACGCTTTCAAAAAATTTGCCTCTGTAGGTCATAAGCTATCTGCTTGCAAAATTTCATGCCAGACCGTTTAGACTTTTCCGCATATTAATTTAATTAAACTTTTTTAGCAGGTGGTAACTCTTAAAAAAGTAGCCTCTCTTTTAACCTAGCTCATAAGCTAACTGCGTGAAAACTGCAATGCAAACCAGTTCACTAATTTCCGCGTATTAATTGAAATAAACATTTCTAACAGGTGGCAACTCTTAAAAACAAAGTAGCCTACTTTCCACCTAGATCATAAGCTATCTGTGTGCAAAATTTCATGCAAATCCGTTCAGTCGTTGCCGCGTATTAGTTTAATTAATCTTTTTCAACAGGTGGCAACTCTTCCAAAAAAATTAGCCCATTTTCCACTGTAGGTCATAAGCTATCTGCTTGCAAAATTTCATGCAAATCCATTCAGTCGTTTCCGCGTATTAGTTTAATTAAACTTTTTTAACAGGTGGGAACTCTTAAGGAAAGTAACCTATTATACAATCTAGGTCATAAGCTATCTGTGTGTAAATTTTTATGCAAATCCATTCAGTCGTTTCCGCATATTAAATAAATTAAACTTTTTTGACAGGTGGCAACTCTTAAAAAAATAGCCTATTTACCATTCTGGCCCATAACTATCTGCGTACAAAATTTCATGCAAATCGGTTAAGTCGTTTCCGCGTGATGATTTCCGAAACATCCAAACATACAAACTTTTACATTTATAATATTAGTAATGGAAAATAATTGAAAATATTTTATGTTATTACTAAAAATGATATTTATTTCTGAGCATTGCTAAAAATTTAAAAATTTATTATACCCGAGCGCACTTGTGCACAAGGGTATATTAATTTTGTTCACATAACGGTTGTTTGTAACAGCCAAAACGAATCGAGATAGATATAGACAAATGTATACATAAATGATCAGGATGAAAAAAGAAATCGATTAAGCCATGTCTGTCTGTCCGTCCGTCCGTCCGTCTGTCCGTCTGTCCGTCTGTCCGTCTGTCCGTGTACACGATAACTCGAGCAAAAATTGAGATATCTCAACGAAATTTGGTATGTAGGTTTCCCTTAATCCAAGGTAGGTTGGTATTGAAAATGGGCGAAATCGGATGTTAACCACGCCCACTTCCCATATAACGGTAATTTCCAGAAATACGAA
>NW_023476105.1:0-3084 GCF_013731165.1 Rhagoletis pomonella
TTATAGAACATTCCGAACCCATTTTTTTGCAGACCTGTGTAATTATTACTAAAAAATTGTTTATTATATCTTAAAACTATTGTAACCAATAGAGGTATTGTTATACACCGGTGGTGCCCAAAAATTTCAAATGGAAGCGCGCGCACGACTACATTGAAAACGCAACTTTTTTCACTAGTAAAAAGTATGAATACATATACTTATTAATATAGTTTTTGAAGTGAAACTTCTTAGGCGGCGGTATCGCAAAAATGGAGAGTGAAATTTTTAAAACTGAAAATGTTACATGAGTAAGAAAGAAAATATAGCTTAGAGAAATGGAAAAAAGAAAGAAAACGACGTATGCACAGCGATACAAAGCGATAGCACAAACATCCCCAGCGAAATTTGTTGTATGCATTCATGAAGTATGCATACTGTATGAGTGAAAAAGTGTGAACAATTCATGAGGATTATGAATTCCCAGAAATAAAGTAAAATTCTGGCGAACTGTAAGCGAACGTACTTTGTTGTTGTTTTAAGTACATTTCTCTATAAACCTGACTACTATACAGCATCATAAAGTGTTGATAATATTTTCAGTCTTGTGCAAACATTTTAGCGAACGGACGTGTTGTGTGATAATATTTTCGGCACTAACAGGGCTTTAACATGATATGGATTTGCATCAGAGACCATAACGATTATAAGAAATAAAATTAAATATTGCTCTATAATTATAACTGAACAATGGAAAAGTTGTTTTCGTCCCGAGGGACGATGATTTAAAATATAAATTATTTTCGTCATCTCATAATAATTATATGGGATTTCTATATGTTTTCGTATCTCGGGACGTTTATTGCAAGGCGAAAATGATTTACGTCTTCTCATAATAATTATATGGGACTATTATTTTTTCTTGTCTCTCGGGAGTTTATTTCAATACAAATATGATTTACGTCTTCTCATAATAATTATATGGGATTTTTATTTGTTTTTCGTCTCTCGGGACGTTTATTTCAAGACGGAAATGATTTACGTCTTCTCCTAATAATTATATGGGACTTTTATTGAATTAAACTTCTTAATTGAGTTCGGAGATTTGTCGCGTTAAACATTTAACGCCACAATTGTTCATGTCATCAAATCTGTATCGTTCGTTCGATTTTCAAAAATGTGGTGTCAAATTAAAGGGCTTTGCTTTTACGTGGTTTTAGTTTATTGAAAAGGGTTGCTAGAGGGATGACGGCAAATCAAATTCCAATAATCGAGCTCGGAGATATTTGCGTTTAATTTCGTGAAATCGGCAGTACATGTACCGATTTTATTAAGAGAAAACATGGGACGTAAATCATTGTCGTCTTGAAATAAACTTCACAAGACACGAGAAAAATAAAAGTCGCATATAATTATTGTGAAAAGACGTAAATCATTTCCGTCTTTAAATAAACGTCCCACGAGACGAAAAATAAATAAAAGTCCCACATAATTATTATGACAAGACGTAAATCATTTCCGTCTTGAAATAAACGTCCCACGAGATGAAAAAAAATAAAAGTCCCACACATAATTATTATGAGAAGCCGTAAATAATATTCTTCTTGAAATAAACGTCCCGAGAGACGAGAAAAACGAAAATCCCATATATGTAATTATTATGAAAAGACGTAAATGATTTCCATCTGAAAATAATCATCCCACTTGAGGAAAAAGATATTTCTCCTAAATAATTATTATACAAAGACGAAAAATTTTCTCATTTTCGTTGTTGGTGTTTCCGACAGGGTAGGAGTGTGATGTAATGTGGAACGATTTTCCGTCATCCCTTGTCGAATTTGGTTTGGAGACAAACCGGTCTCGGCGTTGTGCCATCTTCAGTGTAATTTTTCGTTCTGAATAGTTTCTGTTTGTCTGTCACTATTTATAGCCGTGTTAAATCGTCGTTGGTTCATAGTTAGGTACGTCTCAGCAGATTATATTCTTTCGTTCAACCAGTAGTTTCAGTTCTGTGTGTACATCCTCACGTAGAAATTAGTTGCTCACCTCTTTTTGATTAATTGTTGCATGGATTCGTAGGTAGGTAAAAATCAGTTATTTTCTTTCTCTTTGCTTCCGTGGTTTGGACCTGCATTTCATTGTCATAAACATTTTCATTTTTCCCTCGGGACGAAAACAACTTTTCCATTGTTCAGTTATAATTATAGAGCAATAGTATATGTACGTCAAACAGAACGGTCGCATAAATTTTGCTCGCGTTTTATTAATTGAAAAAGTAAATATTAAATGTTCGAAACGCAAAAAAACGTTCCTCCAAAATGCAAATAAGCAGCAAAATAGTCTACCGAAGCGGACAAAGAAGCACTGAAGGAAGGAGAGCTAGGAATTCCAGCAGCTGGCCTGCTATGCCAAATCCAGGCTTGCTTCGCTGCTACTGACGCAGCCACTGCGCTGCTGAGCGGTCGTTAGTTAAGTGAACATGAACAAGCGGCTGCTTATACGCTGAGTACAACTGAACACAACGAGCCGGAGCGGTTGTGGATAGCTGTTGCCTTGCAGGTGGCTGTTCTAAAGGGTTTTATCTACCTGCAGAGCTTTGCTGTCGCTATTGCTACTCTGCCTTGGTGTTTTTTTTGCCGGTGACTGCGCCCCTGATAATCGTTCTCTGTGAGTACCACAGTGATTTATTGGTGAAAGGCAAAACAAAGAAAGTGAGGGCATAAGTTAAGTGATAACCTGACTTAACAGTACTGCCACCACGAGGGGATTAATTGATATTTTAATTTATTTATTTTATTGTTGCATAGTTTTTACGTTTGCAGGTGTATATTTTTGCCATACTTCTTCTTCTTCTTATTTGGCGCTGTAACCGCCTAAGCGATTTTGGCCGAGTCCAAAACAGCACGCCAGTCATTTCTCTTCTGTGCTAACTGACGCCAATTGTAAATGCCAAGTGAAGCCAAGTCCTTCTCCACCTGGTCTTTCCAACGCAGAGGAGGCCTTCCTCTTCCTCTGTTACCAGCATCGCGGCCCGCGTTGAATATTTTCAGAGCAGGAGCGTTTCTGTCCATCCGAACGACATGGCCAAGCCAGCGGAGCCGCTGA